>NC_090245.1:36590035-36595035 GCF_037325665.1 Littorina saxatilis | reverse complement strand
CGGGAGGTCGTGCATGAGTTCGAATCCCGGTCGCTGGGTTAAGAGTGGAGATGTTTCCGATCTCCCAGGTCAACTTATGTGCAGACCTGCTAGTGACTTAACCCCCCTTCGTGTGTACACGCAAGCACAAGACCAAGTGCGGAAAAGATCCTGTAATCCATGTCGGAGTTCGGTGGGTTATGGAAACACGAAAATACCTAGCATGCCTACTCAACGACAGCGGAGTGAAGCTGACTATGCTCTTAGAGTATAGTGTGGGGAACCCAAATGGGAAAACGAGCTCACACGTAACCAGACAATTCTGGAACGCTGAAGAAGAAGAATAAGCTAACAGCCGCCGATAAGTTCGTGTGACTCGCAGCCGTTTGTTGCGTTTTAGATTCAGAGGTACACAATAACGTGCTATTGCAGATACAGCGAGTCGCATTGCAATCACAAAATGACGACTCAATTGTGAACAAAAGAAAAGTGGATCAAACGGGTTCACGATGGCTCAGAGGTTAGATAAACCACGACAACTGGTGTGTGGTTTACGCGAGCTCTATAGCCATTCAAACTAACTGTGTCATTTAATGCTATTAAATGCTATTGCAAGTGTGTTCGATAAGGTTATAACTGCTTTTTTCATGAGAAGATTTAAATCGTTATGTAAGCCATTTGAGACGTACTGGGGCTTTATTTACAACTTTCTTGCAAAGGAATTACTACCCAAAAGACTTCACTGTCAGGAAGGTAACACGACATACTGACCTGCAAACGGACATCTCAACCAGGAATTCAGTTGACGATTGTACACACTCTTTCGAGTTCTTTCGATGTGCACCAATACTTATGGTCTGCGTAAAGGGCTCCGCTCACATTATTATGTAACTTCAGCAGGACCGACGACGCACTGCAGATTATCCCAGCCCGCTACACGTTGCGTGGAAGGAAAACAGGCCAAGTACTCGTCATAATCCCTATCGCGGCATAAATAATAGGCAGTGCGTCGTCTGTGCCGCTGAAACTGCGCAGGTATATTCTGCCCATTAGCAGGACGTTTTTTTTATTGCCGCCTTAATACCGGCTTTCTAAGTACGTAACACCCCGTCTTTTTCTGTCAGCACTGCCTTTCACGTTCATTGTCACAGAGTCGAGGCGCAGTCACAAATTGTATGCCTCTAGTGTGCTGCACAAACAACCTGGAATGTGCAGAGTCGAGGCGCAGTCACAAATTCTATGCCTCTGGTGTGCTGCACAACCTGGAATGTGCAGTGCTTTCTGTACACCTTGTGCGATGATTTTTATCATGGAGGCTTTTACAGGCAAATTCTGTGCTGATCGAACTACTGCCACGGTTCTGTACAGAACAGAGGAGGTGTTTGTGTACGCACATTTTTTTCCAATGATAACACTGACTTAATCTTGTTTAGTACCCCGAATGATGCTACTGCAGCGGGCATTCGAAACACTCACTCACACAAACACACACACACACACACACACACACACACATACACACACGCACGCACGCACACACACACACACACACACACACGCACACACACACACACACACACTCACACACACGCACACACACACACACACACACACACTTGCACATAGACGAGGAATGTTCAAGCCAGTTTATATTGAAAATCAAAACAATACAAAACAGGAACAGCGGATTAGTATGTTGACCGTCATAATTATGCACTCATGACATCAACATCATATGTTACAGAATCGTTCGATCTGATGACTTTTTCGCTCGTTGAACCAATATGAGCAGGCAAATTATATAGGTAACCTTTCTTACAAACACACACCCAGGTACTAGTGAAACGATCGATCAGGCTTGTAGAACTGAAGTCCAGTATTCTTTCTTTCTGGTTCTGTGTTATTGAGCAATTTGAATCTTATACTTTTGTATATAAAACAAAAGAAATCGCTCAAATGTTATGTGTTTAAATATATAATAAATATATAATAAATAAAACACAAATCAAGAAGCGAGAAAAAAATGTGGGCGTCTCCGTGCAATTATCTCAGCACATGTGTGCTATATGTGCGTTAAATTAGCTTTGCCTGTATCATGTAGATATCAGAATATATTTGAGTATATCAGTCTGTGTTGATGCACGTGTACGCATGTACATTTGTGTGAGGAGTTATGTATGTGTTGTGTTTGTCGGTTACTACCTGCATGTATTCCCCTGTCCTGGAAAAATACAACGTTCTGCTAACACATAACCGTGTGTTGAGAAGAAAAGTTAAACACACATTACACATCTTATAAACAAACATACAATATACAAATGTTAGAAAGAAAACATGTGAAAAACAGCTCACAATGTATACTTACATCAATGCCAACAGAAAGCTTTAACGCCCGTCTTTGAACGCCCGCAGACCAAGACGAGACTCTTAAACCTAAGTCCGAGTGAAAATGGCGGTTCTGACAGCCTTGAAACCACCTGTTTGATGGCGAATTTCACAAAAAGCAATTGAACTTAAGCAAGATAACTGATAGTTTCGAAAAATGTCACCATTATTTCACCAGATAATTGTCATCACAAATGTTTACAATCTGATTCGAATTTGCAGGTAGATGTGACGCCTTGAATATAACGGCGACCACGTTTAGACATACATTTTGTTTTATCATTAAATACAGACAACTCTAAATGCATAACCAAACGCAAGGTAAGAACGGGAACCCGTATTTCGTAAAGTTATGTACGGACCAAAGCTTTCTTGTTTCTATTGTTATGCAATACAATAGCTGATGAACATCTGCTAGTAGCTTGTGAGAAATGTCATAACTGTTGTCTAATAATAGGTATATATTACTTTTTTTGTAAACACATTCACGAAACACACAGAATACTTGTAAAGGTAACAACACATTTAGGCAATATCAATTATGAGTTGATTGTGGGCTGGCACTTCTAAATTTGCAACTTCGTTACAGGTGTATGCTGGTCTAATAAGAATTATTCACAAATGTTTTTATACAAAAGCTGATTTAAAAACATTGTTCGCAGCTTCTGGCCTAACGCAGACATTGCAATTGTGATGTATAGTAAATTTTATACTGGCACGGGAAATCCTGCAAGATTCAAATAGGGTATGTATGGCATGTGTATTCAAACATTGTTTTGTACATTGACATGGTAGCATCAGTATTAAGTTAATATCCTGATGGCCGCATATCTCCAACATCCAAAAAGACTGGCTCACTATAGATCTGTGAATTTCTTGTTGTAACGTCAAGGATGTAATCTTTGAAATACCGTACATTTCAAACAGGAGCGCAACAATAGAAATGAAAATAAGTAATAAAGGACACCAAGGAGAACCTGAAGATAACGCTAAATACGTTATTATTGTGCTGCTGTATTATTATGCAACTATATTACACTCAGTAAAACACGCACTGCGACGTTTTGTGTGGTTGTGGTGATTGTACCTTCTGTAACAGTCCCTCCCGCAGCGTTATGGGTCATCTTGACAGCTTCGTAGCTACTCTTGTCTTCAGTTACCAACAGTGCATTGTTAACCATCCCCTGGTTTTTGGCGCTGTAAGTTGACTTCATTCTAGTTGAATGGGATCAGGGCGTCTTTCTTGCACATACAGCGTCAAGTTTAAGGTAAACTTCTTTCAGCTCTTAATGACAACCAAAGAGCTACACAGTCCCTAGCGTAACTAGCGTTGGGAGTAGAGACATTGTTCAGCTAGGTAGGAAGTGGTGGAGGCATTTGTCTGTAGAGGTAGGACAAAGGTCGAAACGCAAAGAGAGTTTCGTCACTCTCAGTGCTGTTAGTGAAGCCAAAATTGTCGTTTAGATTAGGTGAGAATCCAGTCGATGTCACAGTGGTGACAGTACACACTTCACGCACAGGCATTGTATTTATGAAACCAGTATCTGCTTCTAATTCGCAATCTGCGTCGAGGTCATTTTCTGCGTTGAATGTTCCGCTGTGAAACGTTCTGATTTCAACATCATCTTTCTTCGCTCCATATTGTGTTGCCAGGCACACACGTTTCCTGAATACAAACACGAACACAAGAATCACAACGACAGCGAAGGCAGGAATCGAAACACCCATCGTCGTTTTTACTCCCACAGACAAAACGTCTTTACTATTAGCGATGGAAGTGTTGGGAGTTCCAGCCGCAACTGAGGAGCCTCCGTTTGTAACATTTGATGTGCTGGTAGTCGAAGTTGATACATTTGCTATTTCTGCTCTGTTACTCGTCTCTGCTGAGCTTGTGGTTCCTGTGGTACTGTTGGTCGTTTGTATTGTGTGCATGGTTGCGTATGTGTCTTCGATGGTCGTCTCTGTGGTGTTGGTGGTCGTCCCTGCATGGGTGGTCATCCATGTGGCATGGCTGGTAGCTTCTTTGGCACTGGCAGTTTTCTCCATGGTTTGCATGGTTGTATCTATTGCTGTGGTGGAAATCTCTGCATCCATGGTCATCTGCGTGTTTTTGCCGTTAGATGCTGTATATAACTGGCGGCCCTCTCTGTGGTTTTTATGGTCGTGTCTGTGGCTTTGGTGCTCATATGTGTGATTGTGGTGGTCGTACCGACCTTACTACTCCTTCCCGTAGTACCGTTTGGGGTTATTTTGACGGCTAGGGGGTACTCTTTTCTCTAGGGACTGGGTGGCCGAGTGGTAATGCACTTGCGCTCGGAATCGAGAGGTTGCGTGTTCGACCCTGGGTCAGGCCGCTATTTTCTCCCCCCTTTCCTAACCTAGGTGGTGGGTTCAAGTGCTAGTCTTTCGGATGAGACGAAAAACCGAGGTCCCTTCGTGTACACTACATTGGGGTGTGCACGTTAAAGATCCCACGATTGACAAAAGGGTCTTTCCTGGCAAAATTGTATAGGCGTAGATAAAAATGTCCACCAAAATACCCGTGTGACCTGGAATAATAGGCCGTGAAAGGTGGATGCAGCGCCTAAAGGCAGTCGATCTACTGGCCGATGTGAATGCGTGATATATTGTGTAAA
>NC_090245.1:36570035-36582535 GCF_037325665.1 Littorina saxatilis | reverse complement strand
AAATGAACCTGTAGGACCGGATGTTTCTGGACTTTTCAACAAAGTGAGTGCAGGTGAATCCTATGACATCACATATATTCACACTCCGTCTCCATCAATCAACACAGTCGAGGATGTCATCACAGTACCGACAGACTGTGACGCACAAGAAGTTGTCGGTGTTCTGTTCCCACCTGGCAATTGTGCATCTGGGGTTTCAACCACAACAGTTGACGTACACGTACAATCTTTCTCGGCCGTGGCTGAAAACCAAAGAGCACTAATTCTCTTGGAAAAGCGACAGCAAGAAATTATGTCTCAGCGTCAAGCCAGTCGAGAGTGCCAAGAAAAGCAGGCAGAACGGATGGTAAAGAGGAGCAGGGTGGAACTTTGTCCTGCAGAAAAGGGTGACAATGTTGCCGTGCCGATTCCACTCGTTGACAGAGGCCGAGGGGACCCCAGAAACATTTTGGCAGTTGTCTTGGATAGGCGAGATAACAACACGTACATTCTTGCAACAAAACATGGGATTCTAAAAGGTTCGTATGAAAGGAGTGGGTTTGAACTATGTCCACAAAAACTCCTGGATACGGCAGACCTTAACTGTGACACAATCCTGAGCCTGCGAGAAACAGTTATTCGCGGATCACAGAGTGGTGGGCAGGGTTATATCAAGTGCAACTGTGCAGGAACAAAAAAGTGTCGCACTAACAGGTGCAAGTGCTACAAATCAAAGATAAAATGCAACAGTCGCTGCCACCAAAGCCTGAACTGCCACAACAAATGAAATGTGTGTGTGTGTGTGTGTGTGTGTGTGTGTGTGTGTGTGTGTGTGTGTGTGTGTGTGTGTGTGTGTGTGTGTGTGTGTGTATGTGTGTCATTTACTTCAATTTTCCATTGATTTATTCTATTTTACTCCAGATTTCTGTTCAATTTATCGAATGTGTATTTGTCATTACAGCGTCAAAGTGTGTGTTCAAGACGGTTTAGTTGCAAGGGGTATTGACAGGGGGAGGGAGAGAGAAAGAGAGAGAAAGAGAGACAGAGACAGAGAGAGAGACAGACAGACAGGCAGAGAGAGAAAGACAAAGAGAGAGAGAGAGGCACAGACAGAGAGAGACACAGACAAAGACAGAGAGAGAGATAATTCCATTTTCTTTAAATTTCTGTTCATTTTATCTTTTCTTTATTCCAAATTTCTGTTCATTTTATCTAATGTGTATTTGAAATAAAAGATTGACAGATGTTTAACATCAGAGTTGCGAATAGATTGAGAGATTATGCGGTTCGGGGTTTGAGCGCTTTATGGCGAAGGGAGTGCGTTCTATATAGCATTTCTATTGGCCGATCTGAGAAGTACACGCATTTAGTGCGCGTTTTATAGCAATTGGCTTTCGCACACACGGGTGCAACCTTCGTGTCTACCACTCTGTGTGTTTTATAGCCTTTACAACCAAATAAATTTAATGTGTTTTTGCTTGATTTTTGAATTATTACTAAGTTTAATATTGACTTATGTTAAATATTGTATGGAAACACAATAACATGCATAATTGGATAAAAATTAGATGATTGTGGGGGAGCAAACTATGAAGACTCACAATTTTTGTAATAATGGGATTCATCTCAGAACATTTAGTTCATGTTCAGTCATTACTGGTAATGTCTAGAGCATATTTTTAGTCATTTACGGGTAATGACTAAAGATTTTAGGCATTTCCAGTAATGACTGATCAAAACCGTCATTTCCGGAAATGACTAAAACTTTTAGTCATTACCCGTAATGACTGATTTCCCGTTTTGACTGTAACATATATACGACTTGTGTCTGTGTGTCTGTGTGTCTGTCCGCGATGCGCGGCCAAAGTTCTCGATGGATCTGCTTCAAATTTGGTCGGCATATTCAGGTAGACCCCGCACAGAACCTGGTCGATGAAAATTTTCAACACGTGCTCTCAGCGCGCAGCGCTGAACCGATTTTGGTTCCACCTCAGCTACCCGGGCCCCCATACCGACACACCAAAGCCAAAGTTCTCGGTGGATCTTTTTCAAATTTGGACACCGTATTCAGCTACACCCCGGACACAATATCATCGATGAGATATTTCAACACGTGCTCTCAGCGCGCAGCGCTGAACCGATTTTGGTTTTTGTGTTCATTTCACCATTACAAGTAACTCTTCCTTATCTTCTCCAGTGTTTTGCGTTTATCTCCCTTCCTTCGTGTGGCTTCAATCCATATTCCCGTTTCTAAGTTACTATTTTTAGAATGTCACTGCGCTGTCCAGAACGCTTCCCTTGCACCCGTAAGTTGTTCTTACTGTCAAAGTGAAAAGGTCGAATCAATTTATAGCCACGCGAAAAATACACTCTCACCTATCTCTATATATTTATAGATATAGATATACATATATATATATATACGGCTTCTCTGTGTGTGTGTGTGGGCAAAAACCTGTGTATTGTAGAGTTCTGTTTGTGATGTGGTCTAGCGGCTTTTGTCTGTCTGTATGTTCTGGCATTTGAGAAGCCACAACAGATAATATAGGGCTAAGAAATAAGCTCTAATATTCTCAATCCCGTTTGACAGGACTTCGCCTTCAAAGGTGATTGTGATGAACCGCCACGCTGTCTGTCTCGGTCTCGCGATTCACCCCGGCGAAGCCGGGTATTCCTCTAGCCGCGATTATCCCCCTTCCTCCGTGTGGCAATGCCGGGTCCCAGGCGCAGCCTGGTATTCGGCTCTACTTCTTCCCGGTGAAGCCGGTACCCGGCGAAGCGGGTAATCATCTAGTTTCTATATATATAACACGCCCTTGAGGAAAGCCTAGCAACAGGTGGAAAATGTGGGCTGCCACTTGAAATTCTTTGTTTGGCTTTTCTTTTCTTGATTTTGTCAAACGAGTTTTCATCGCACCTTCTCTTCGCTTTTTAGCACACAGGCACACACTAAAAACGTAAGATTCCCAACAGTGTTCCACAAAAGGTCAACCTCTCTCTTGCAAAATGTAACGCAGGGTTAAAACCACGGGTTTGTGAGTCACGCATTACAACCTGATGATTACCATAAGAAATATCCGTCCGCTTTCGATTGAAATCAGAGAAGTGGTTGAGTGAGTTTGCTAAATCTTTTGAGTCTTGAGTCTTGAGTTTTGAGATTCGCCTTTGTGTCTTCCATGCGCAATAGTTACATTTACGCCCTTGTTTGTATGCTGTTATAACAAGAACAAAATAATGTAGGCTTTCAAATGCCAGGATATTAACAGTAATAATCGATTGGATGTTGCTTGAGGTTCTCCACGCTTTGAACAAAAGTGTTATGGTCGTGCATTCCTGTTTATCTTGCACTACATTTTAATTAAAATATGATGCTAAACAAATCCTAGCGTTCACAGAACTGTAAGTACCACATGCAGAACATTGTGGAGTTTTTCTATCCAATATGTAAATTCAAAATGGAAGCACTCAACCACGTGGACAACATGTTACACACACACACACACACACACACACACACACACACACACACACACACGCACACACCCACACACACACACACGCACGCCGGTACGCACGCACACATAACACACTTTCAAGTGATTTACATACATCATACAGTGTTTTTTTAATTGTTTTATTCAATTCTAGTTTGGTGTACACTATTTACAATTAGGCACAAAACCCACGTGAAAACAAGAGTTTCTAAACAACACAAGGTTGGGATGTCTACGGTACTTTCAGTGTCTATCATTTTTGTAAGCGATGCAAGATTATAATAGAAACGCACCAGTAATAGTGTTAGCTAAACAGGTGTTTGTTTGTTTTATTGTTTTATTCTCCAGATTATGTCCACGCCTTAAAGAGCACGCCTTAATGAACATTTTCCTTCCACTATATGTAACAATACAGTATATTTATGAAACAATACAAGCAAGTGTAAAACAGGTCTGAAACATTTGAGTTGATCTTAAAAGGAAAAGGAGGAAACAAACTTAACATTTTAAAAGAAAAATATACACGAGCAGCAACAAATTAAGCAAACAAGGAAACAGTACAATTGCGATCGACTATGTGCACGCATAATCATCATCTTATGTACATCAAGTAGAATACTAAACATGCAATAGTTGCATTACAAGTTACTACATAATTGGCATGACATTATGATCAACCCACGCAAAAGAAAAATGTGCCAAACTAGACATTGAAAGCTCAATGCAAGGCATAATTATACATGATTATATCTGTGTCGTTTCATTGGTAATAACAAAATATAGACATGTGGGAGCTGTATTCTTAGCTCGTTTTTTGTATCTTTTTCAGTGGTTTAACCTTCAACCTGCTTCCTGGGTCGTGGACGACCCAGAGCCTCACAAAAGTGCCTGTATCTCTTAAACTATTGGAGTTCTGGATCGAGACTTCATGTAATCCTCAAACATCATTATAACCTTCCTATCGACCAATTTTTAAAGGAGTATCTTTGTAAACAAACATATAAGCAATGACGTCATTTGAACTACACAGTCCGAATGTTGTGGGTCGTGAATATATGAAATTAAAGAAGGTATCTTATGGTGTGCATCCTTATTCGGATGGCGTGGGTCGTGTACGACCCATACTCTGCAAAGAGGTGGTAAAGTGTTTATCCCTTTTCGGATGGCGTGGGTCGTGTACGAACCATACTTTTTTTTTACGTTGAATCCTTCTTTACAAAAAATGGGTCGTAAACGACCCACATCATCTGGACTGTGTAGTCCAAAGCGGAATCCGGTGAAGGTTCAGAGCATATTTGCAAGCAGGATTCCACGATAATAATTCATGATTAAATAAGGACGTAAATAACAATGTTTCCGCCTCTATGCGGATTTGCCAATTTTGAAAAAAAACGAGCAGACTATTTTAGAGAGCGTGTACACATTCCAATACAATGATCGCGCTGGGTTGATATGTACACATATATTACAAGGACAATATTTCCAACAATTGTTTTTGTTTTTTAAGGCATCTTCACTCAAACTATAGCGATTATAAAAATAATAAAACTAAGAATTAAGAGGCCACAAAACAAACAAAAACATTTGATGAACTTAAGTGTATTTGTTTTTTTACAGTTTAATTCAATATTGTTTCACTTTAACAAAACAGTTATATTAGACAAACCAATTACATTAAGCAAGTGGTTAGATATTGGTATTCATGCAAGTTAAACGTCAAGCTATATGTTATTACATGAACACTTATAACCGCAAACAGCATATTCTATCAGACATATGTTTGGAATCATGCTACAATAATCACATGATTTATGAAATCTATACACATAAATACAATACCATATGTACATTCGGCCTCCTCTATGCAATCATCGGTTAAAAAAAAAAACGACTATAGAAAATAATATATGTTGAGAGAAAACCAGTCTCCCGTGCATCTTCAGTCAGTCACCCGCCTCGACATACATACTGGAAACGCGATCCCTTGTGCATAAACAGCACAAACAACGTAGTGTTTATGGTACATCTACCAACAGCTTGAAAAATGCGCTTCCTCTTTAGCAAGGGCTCATCTTATTCTATAGGTCGCTTAAGCGGGTGCGACCATCATGTGTACCTGTACAAAGTAAGGAACATGTTCGCCTTTGAGACATTTTACTTCCTACACACACAGAAGTATCCCTTGTGTCGTCGCTTTTTGCTCGTTGGCAAACACAGCATATTTCATCAGGCACTCTGTTTATTTAATATATTTAATTTAGTTTCTATTGCTCTTAGATTGTTTACAGAGAGAGGTGTCGTTTTGCACAGGTTTGCAATGCTTTCATCTTAAACCTAGTTCTTGAAAAGCTATGAACATTCACCCTGTGTGTGTCAATGTTTGCTCTCGAAGAGACATTTGTGAGCGTGTATCGCATAAGTGGACAGGGTTTTTTCTTGAAAACAAATCGTGTTTCTCAATCTCACAAAAAGTTTAGCTTCAGGAGGCTGCAAAACAATCTTTAGGAAACAAATACGATAACGACAAATAACTGCGTAACTTTGAGAAAAGAATGTCAATGGAAAAATAAACTTGTAAGTAAAAAAACATCATCGCAGAACGTTGGGTGTCTGAAATTGAAAGGTATACAAATATCAACCAAAAGAAAATAAGCATGCAAAATGAAGAACAACACATTAACATAATTGAAACATCGGAAGAAAGCTCCATCGTAAATGTCTCTTTAAGCACAGCAAAATCGATTTACGTCAAACTCATTATTCAAATAGTGCAACCAAACCAAAACCAACAGCACAAACTATCGATATTAGAGCAGTGATTACTATAATATTGTAAAGTAAACATTCATTCCATAGTGGTCTATCTGTTTTTTTTAATTTAAGCAAAATAAAGTTATCCTTAAGCCAAAAACGACACGTTTTGATGCGTACAGCAACCGAGATGTAGGTTTGCCCTGTACAAAGCTAAAATAGCATTTGTATAAAGCCAATAATGTTCTTCAGGTTGACTTTGATTTGAACATTATTGAAGCATCTTTCATGCTTAAATGTTTTTGAAGCACAGCAGAAAACAACTGAAGTCAAACTCAGTATTCCAATTCAGTGAATGTAGTTCAATCCGAACCAACAAAGACAACATACAATATCAATATCAAAGTAATGATTCCAATGTTGCAAATCGAACAAATATAAAACATATGAAGGACAACATAATATGCAACCAAGATAATTTCTTTCTTATCTTTACTTAATGATGGTGTACTTAAATTGCCAGCTGTAACCGCAGCTATATCACTTCCCCTTCAAGTGAACAGGCGGTCACTGCAGGGTTGCAAATCACACACACACACACACACACACAAAGACACACACACACACACACACACACACACACACACACACACACACACACACACACACACACACACTTATATTGTTCTTTTGCTGTTTATGTTTTTTTTCTTTCTGTTTTTTTTTTATATCACACAGGCAACCAAACCAGGCTCAGTGTTAACAGTAAGAGTCAGCGGTAGCAGCTGATTACATGTCAAAACTAGCTCTCACATACATACACTATCAAGGCATTTAAAAAAGGTAGCAGAGAACTGACATACATCATACCTTTACTTGATACGAGAGTATTCACCATCGATGACTTCAGTCCTCTTTTCCCTGTTGACCTCGTTGTAAGTACCATCATTTCCTTCGTTGAGATGACTGTACACTGCATCTGTGTCAGACTTAGTTTTCATTCCAACCAAAGTATTTCTGTCAAAGTCAAGTGAGTTGTAATCGGATCCCGCTCCTTCTTCTGACTCTCCCTCTGCTCCTCTGCTCACAGGAAGCGTGTCCCCTGCCCTTCCCTTGTTTGCTGGCTGGAGTGTGTGATCCTCTTCCAGAATGTGGTACACCGGCGTATCATTGGTTTGGGATGTCGTTGCTGCGCCCTCTTCAAGTATGTGGTAAACCTTTGCATCTTCTTGATGAAGTGATGCTCCTGAGTGGGCTTCTTTGTCCTTTGCTGTTTTAGTGGGACCGGTTTCTTCAAGAATATGATACACTCTTGCATCTTTTTCCTTGGAAGCCTCGACTGTTGGGTCTTCCTCTAGAATGTGGTAAACGTTGTTCTTTGCTCCTTCGAGATCTGCAACTGTTGTGGTTTCCCCAAGGATGTGATACACTCTTTGACGTGTCTCAGCCTGTTCAGTTTGCTTAGCGTTGTTCTCTTCTCCGGTGACATGGGAAGTACCTTCTGCTTTACTCTTAGCTTCAGCAATTTCCAAATGACTATAATCAGATGCATTGTCTGCAGACGCTGAACTGGTCTCAGCCTGATTTCTTCTGGTAAAATCTAGCTTCTTGTATTCAGCGCCTGAAAATGTTATGGATGCTTCTTGCTCCTCTTCATCCACATCCTCGAACTCGTAGGGACTGGTGCCAGGAATTTTGGCGCTTCGATTATTGGATCCGCTTAACTGTTTCACTGTTACTTGTGCCGTGCTGTACAAAGAAGCCATAGGTTTGAAAGCAGATGATGATTCATCCATTCTAAGATCTTCGATGACGCTGTAGTCATGGCAAGAATGCTGTGAAGACCTTGGTTGCGAACGATGACCGTCTACAACATTAACTTCATTCTCATTTTCAGTGCTTTCTCCTCTGTTGCTATTGCCACAGACTTGGAGCTCAGCATCTTCATATTTCGCTCCAGCACCTCTTTTACTGCGCGCTCGCCGTCTTCGTCGAACAAGGAAAAGAAGTAGGACACTTACGCTGACCAGGAGAACGATACCAATCACAACTCCAACAATCGTTGTTATATTGCCAAGTGGCACCTCTTTTTTATGCGTGGACGTTGGTGTGTTACTGAACTCTGTAGGCTCATATGTGCTAGCGGCAGTGTCTTGGCTGGTTATAGACATTTGTGATTTGTGATCTGATGAGTCCGGAGCACACGTACAGTTTCTTGCAATCTCGCACAATTTTAAAACTTCAGCATTCACTTCACTGCAGGTAGTTTGATCCAGACACCATTGTCCAATGCAGATCTTGCATTCCCCGGCATCCCCTGCACACGTTTTACAACCATCTGTATTCACTACTACACAGCAAAACGTACAGTCTTGATGCTCAGCAGCGCAGCAGATAGTAATTTCTCTAATCTCCCATGTGGCAATTTTACGGATGGATATCTTGACAATGCATCGTCTGCAGAACTTTTGAGAAGATGTTGCGTCACAGCAGATCTGACAACGGTCATTCAGCAGCGCACAGCAATTGTTTCCACCTAGAGATGTTGCGTCACAGCAAATCTGGCAACGACCATTCAGCAGTGCACAGCAATTGTTTCCATCTGTTGTTGTTGCGTCACAGCAAATCTTGCAACGACCATTCAGCAGTGCACAGCAATTGATTCCATCTGTTGCTGTTGCGTCACAGCAAATCTTGCAAGGACCATTCAGCAGTGCACAGCAATTGTTTCCATCTGTTGCTGTTGTGTCACAGCAAATCTTGCAAGGACCATTCAGCAGTGCACAGCAATTGTTTCCATATGTTGCTGTTGTGTCACAGCAAATCTTGCAACGGCCATTCAGCAGTGCACAGCAATTGTTTCCATCGGTTGCTGTTGCATCACAGCAAATCTTGCAAAGGCCATTCAGCACTGCACAGCAATTGTTTCCATCTGTTGCTGTTGCGTCACAGCAAATCTTGCAACGATCATTCAGCAGTGCACAGCAATTGTTTCCATCTGTAGCTGTTGTGTCACAGCAAATCTTGCAAAGGCCATTCAGCAGTGCACAGCAATTGTTTCCATCTGTTGCTGTTGCGTCACAACAAATCTTGCAACGACCATTCAGCAGTGCACAGCAATTGTTTCCATCTGTTGCTGTTGTGTCACAGCAAATCTTGCAACGGCCATTCAGCAGTGCACAGCAATTGTTTCCATCGGTTGCTGTTGCATCACAGCAAACCTTGCAAAGGCCATTCAGCACTGCACAGCAATTGTTTCCATCTGTTGCTGTTGCGTCACAGCAAATCTTGCAACGATCATTCAGCAGTGCACAGCAATTGTTTCCATCTGTAGCTGTTGTGTCACAGCAAATCTTGCAAGGACCATTCAGCAGTGCACAGCAATTGTTTACATCGGTTGCTGTTGCATCACAGCAAATCTTGCAACGACCATTCAGCACTGCACAGCAATTGTTTCCATCTGTTGCTGTTGCGTCACAACAAATCTTGCAACGACCATTCAGCAGTGCACAGCAATTGTTTCCATCTGTTGCTGTTGTGTCACAGCAAATCTTGCAACGACCATTCAGCAGTACACAGCAATTGTTTCCATCTGTTGCTGTTGCGTCACAGCAAATCTTGCAAGGACCAATTAGCAGTGCACAGCAATTGTTTCCATCTGTTGCTGTTGCGTCACAGAAAATCGTGCAAGGACCATTCAGCAGTGCACAGCAATTGTTTCCACCTAGAGATGCTGCGTCACAGCAAATCTTCCAACGGTCATTCAGCAGCGCACATAAATTGTTTTCACCTGGAGATGCTGCGTCACTGGTAATCTGGCAACGCCCTTTCACCAGTACGCAGCATATGTTTCCATATGAAAATCTTGCGTCACTGGAAACTTGGCAACAATTATTAAGCAGTGCACGACATTTTTGTTCATCATTTAAAGTTGCGTCACCGCAGATCTGACAACGGCCATTCAGGAGTTCATAGCATTTGTTTTGTTCTGTAAATGTTGCATTACCACAGGTCCCAAAGCAGCCCTTCAGGAGTACACAACATTTGTTTTCGTCTGCATATGACCCGTACAAACAGTGGACTTTGCAAGCATCTGTAGACAACGCATAACAAATAATGCCATCCCAATCAAGTAGGATGAATTGTACCTCGATGTCTTTGCATTCGGGAAAACTCAACACTGTAACAAGAAGAAGTAGCACCAACATTCTCGACAACAGCATTTTGGAAACCTGAAAAAGAAATGCAATGTTACAATGGAAGTGTATGACGGTAGACTATGCGATAAACAATTCCAAACAGGAATTGTCACTGATTGCGTTTCTCCTCAAATAATACATTATTTATCATTTTACGAAACACGATATTGAATGTAGTGCTTGATATTTATCCGTTTTTTTGGGTGTTTTTTTTCGGGGGGAGGGGGGGAGGGGGGGAGGGTGGGGGAAAGGGGGGGGGGGGTATTTTTGGTATTAATGCGGTTCATCCGCCGAAGACAAGATTTTGTCTTCAAACAGGTGGATGAAAATGTTCTTGTTCTTGATTAAAGAACTCTCACACAGATTTGTATATATGCCCCCCCCCCCCCCCCCCGCCACCACACGAGCCATTGTGAAGCGCTTTTATTTGTTGAGAATCGCTATTGAACTGTTCTTTCTTTATGTTATTATTATCATTATTATGATGTGATATCGACTGATATCTACACGCATCGCTGAGGCTGGTACTAAGTATAGACGGTAAGAGTGCTTTGAAACTTACACGGATTCTCCGCCCATGTTTTTATTCTCGCGTTGTTGTTGTTGTTGTTGTTGTTGTTGTTGTTGTTGTTGTTGTTGTTGTTGTTGTAGTTGTTGTTGTTGTTTTTGTGTTGGTTTTTTTCTTCTCGAATTTACACAAACCGTTCCTTTACTGCGCTTTTGCAAGAGCTTTTATCTGTGGTAGTGTCAATCGATTCAGTCACCTACAAAATGCTGGTTTAACTCGAAATCTGTCAGAAAAACAATGACTTATTGTTTGCTTCAGGAAATGTAATGCTCATGCAATGTGTGTGATGCGGAGACGATAAGCTTCATTGAACAGAAACGAATGACAACAAGAGCCTTCTCAAATCGGAAGAAGTGATACATGTACGTGAATGCAAATATAGTTTATTAGCGCACTCCTGGAATGCGCGAACAGATTTTGCGCAATCGTAGAATATAATAACAGATTTCGCGCACTCGCTTTGTCCAGTGAAATGCTTTCGTTTGATCATGTGACACTAGTACTTACTGACATTAATAGTATTAGTAGTAGTATTGTTGTCATTCGTTATTAAGACGGCAATTTCCTTTTCTTTTTGACCCGTAATGAGGTTTTATACGTATTAAGGAACCAGTTATGTTTATATCCAAATCTGTTCCTTGCTCTGAAAATTTAGAGTGCAAGAGTACAGTAGTGCACCAGGAATAAACAAGTCGCGTAAGGCGAAATTACTACATTTAGTCAAGCTGTGGAACTCACAGAATGAAACTGAACGCACTGCATTTTTTTTATCAATGACCGTAGTCCGCCGCTCGTACAAAGGGCGGTGCAATTAACGACCCTGTTTAGCGCGGAATTGGTTGCGCTGTGCTGCATAGCACGCTTTTCTGTACCTCTCTTCGTTTGAACTTTCTGAGCGTGTTTTTTATCAAAACATATCATATCTATATGTTTTTGGAATCAGAAACCGACAAGGAATAAGATGAAATTGTTTTTAAATCGAATTTGGAAATTTTATTTTAATCATAATTGTTGTATTTTTTATTTTCAGAGCTTGTTTTTAATCCAAATATAACATATTTATATGTTTTTGGAATCAGAAAATGATGAAGAATTAGATGAACGTAAATTTGGATCGTTTTATAAAAATAATAATTTTAATTACAATTTTCAGATGTTTAATGACCAACGTCATTAATTAATGTTTAAGCCACCAAGCTGAAATGCAATACCGAAGTCCGGCCTTCTTAGAAGATTGCTTGGCCAAACTTTCAATCAATTTGATTGGAAAATGAGGATGTGACAGTGCTGCCTCAACTTTTACAAATAGCCGGATATGACGTTATCAAAGACATTTATCGAAAAAATGAAAACAAACATACGGGGATATCATTCCCAGCAATTCTCATGTAAAATTTCATAAAGGTCGGTCCAGTAGTTTAGTCTGAATCGCTCTACACACACACACGCACAGACACACAGACACACACACACATACACCACGACCCTCGTCTCGATTCCCCCTCTATG
>NC_090245.1:36537535-36565035 GCF_037325665.1 Littorina saxatilis | reverse complement strand
TCTGGAGTAGTCATTGTGGTCAACGGCAGAGCAGAGGATTGCACAGCTGTTGGCATTGACGTTCCAGTGTCTTGGCAGGAAACTGATATTGTAGGTGTTGGCGGAGATGTTGTAATGACGCATTTGCAATCAACATAAATCTTGCAGAGCTGACATATTTTGCGTGCTACATCACGACAGATCGGTTGAAGGTGGCACTCTAATTTATTGCAGTTCCTGAACGTTTGACAGTCCATCGAATGGCTGCTTGTGTCATCTACACTAATCATGATACAGTGGATCTCCCACTCTCCTTGTATTGTTATTATGAGGTAGCAGTTCTTGCAGCCCCCTGGTCCATTGCAACGACAGGTCGTGCATTTACCATATTGCACAAGAAAACATCTACAGTTGTCTCCATTCATGTCTACGCAACACAACTTGTCGTTGCCTTGTTGAGCAAAACAGCATTTCTGTCCATCCGTCCGCGTCACCAGGCAGTTCGTGTAGTCTTTATCATGACATGTCTCAACCTGTGTACCACAGCTGCATTGCACAACTGTGCAGCATTCTTTCGGACAGCCAGGTGACCCTTCGCAGCAGATTGTACACTTGTTATCGTTGCAGATGAATATTATGTTGTACTCACACTTGTTGCGATGTTCATTGGTGCAAGGGCTTGGACATGCAATGGTCAGTTCGGTCTTGCAGCACATTTTTCTTACAAGCAATGGAAGGCATAGTTTAGCAGTTGAGTTTAGACATAATAATGGAAACTGCTGATCACACTGCAGAACGCATGTGCTTCCGGTTTTGCAAAGCATTACTTGGTCGCAGTTCTCAAGGATGCAAGACTTGCCAATTGCACTGCAGTCATCTTGCACAGTGCATTTGATCTCGATTATTGTAACACCAGATGAACACGTTCTATGAAGAAGAAGAGCTAGTACTAAACATGTCCACAGCAACATCTCCGAAGCCTGAAAAATAAAGGACGTACTGCCAAATAAGTCGCATCTTCCTCGAGATGTGTTATACTCGACTTTACATTAAATCGAACAAATGAGCAAGACATTATTGTTTGTAAAACAAATACGCTCTGAGACGTAAAAAAAAGAAAATATATGAAAAATAGAAGAATAAGTGAATACGTAAAGGGGACCGGGAACGAACAAATGCATTGGTAAGTAAATGTATAAATATATTGATAAATCATTAAAAAAAGTACGTAAAGTTATACATAAAAAGAATTAATAACAACATGGAGAATAATTTATAAAACCTAATGTTTGTACTCAAAACCATAATCCAGTGTGAACAAAATACTACCTTCAATGCACGATATGCCAACAAAGTTCAATGAAGTTTTAGTACCAGATATTTTCACCAAAGCATCCCAAAGAAACGAAAAATCAAAACAAAGACGACTACTATTATAACTACTATATCACGTCAAGTACCACTACTAAACTTAATACGACTACTACTACTACTTCAACTTATTTGAACACTCACCGTATCCCATCTTCTGGGGATTCCACGCACTCAGAATGCTCCACAGCGGAGCAGAAGTTATCTCTGAATCAGTACGCTGTCAGCAACTCAACTACAGGAAAACTGTGTGACATCAGGAGCATACTGTAATCTTCTCTTGGCTTACCAGGAAAAAAGCTAGCAGTAACCATAAAACGCAATAAAGCGTGACTGCTCGAGTGTTTTTCAACAGTGTCATGTGTGTGTGTGTGTGTGTGTGTGTGTGTGTGTGTGTGTGTGTGTGTGTGTGTGTGTGTCCAACGCCCGTATGTTGTTACGGATTTGTCAATCGCAAATGGAAAACCAGCCTCACTTCCGAACAAGCACATAATAGAGGGCGTATCATTGCACGCAAACATATTGTTAGTTTTCAATACAAATATTTGTTTTCCTTACACCTGACCCCTGCAAAGAAGACATCATGTCTTTCACACACACACACACACACACACACACACACACACACACACATACTCACATAAACACACACGCACACAAACGCACACACACACCCACACACACACGCCAACACACACACACACTCACACACACACACACACAAACACACACACACAAACACAAACACACACAAACACACCTAAACACCAAGATCGTATACGAAGGAAAAAATGCAACGCTAGATCACACAGAAAGATCATTTGAAATGTAAAGAACCAAATGCTTTAAAATGTAACATTGTCGAAAAAAAAACCAAACCAAAACGATACTTGAGACTCGAGAGTTTACCAGCATAATAACAATAACAATAACAGCACTTTATTGTCCATTAAAATATTACATAAAACAAGACGCGTAAGGCAAAATAACAACATTTAGTCAAGCTGTCGAACTCACAGAATGAAACTGAACGCACTGCATTTTTTCACCAAGACCGCATACTCGTAGTTTTGTCAGTCCACCGCTCGTGAACATTATGGAACTTACTTTGATGTAGTGCGCAGTCACTCATGACGTAAGCGTAGACGCTCATCGGACAGACGGAACTGTGTACTAGATCTAACCAGATTAGTGTCGATGTTTCCCGAATATTCTCGTATGTCCATTAACTATATAAGTAGGGCTGCGCACACGTATTGTTGTTCTTTACCAGTCTTGCACTTGTTCTTTCTTACACTGTGCTGAGAGATATTGTCACCGTTGTTCCAGCTGTTAATAAATCTACAGAACCTACACAACTCGTTGTGTCTCCTTTGCGACACTATCAATCAATATCAATCAATCAATATGAGGCTTATATCGCGCGTATTCCGTGGGTACAGTTCTAAGCGCAGGGATTTATTTTTTATTTATTTTATTTTAATTTTATGCAATTTATATTGCGCACATATTCAAGGCGCAGGGATTTATTTATGCCGTGTGAGATGGATTTTTTTTTTTACACAATACATCACGCATTCAAATCGGCCAGCAGATCGCAGCCATTTCGGCGCATATTCTACTTTAACATGCTGTCAAACCATTACCAAACCAACAGTTGTGTTTGTCCATGGGCGACATTTGAGAACATATAATATATTGTACGTACCACACATTGCTAAGTAGAGGCTTCTGTTTTTTTTTATATGCCTGTTACACGACACTTGAGATTGCCACAAGTTCTCAAACGTCGTATAGTTGTGTTCTTTTATTCTACGTCGCCCGTCTTCGCAGCAGCAGAAAACAACTCGTCAAATTGAGTTCGAGGATTTATTTAGCATTACATACATACAACTGCACATCTAGCAGAACTCAAAAAGAAGCTTTTTTACATACAAATCGCGCTGGCATATATAGTAAATACTCAATCTCGAGAATATTCCAGACCGAACATGATACAACTACATTATATGCGAACCGCCCATGGACTAGAATGGTGACGTTCTCTGTGACGTACATCAAAGGGTGCCGACGCCCTTAATCCGATCGAACGCCACGAACTCACACTAAATCAGCATGGTAAACAACTTGTTTTGACAGGACTAGAAAGTTCACCTGCATTCTCGTCCAAGCATAAATATTGTGTTTACAAAATATAATATCGGTACTTTCCCACAAAGTACAAATAAGTCAACTACATGCAACACACAAAACTGAACCAAAGCTCAGCAACGGTAGCGTTTCCTAACATTACCCCCAACACCAGAAGAAATTTACCCAATTTCTTTCAATCATTGAAACGCTACCTGTACCCATATTATGTATACATAACAGATTGAAATCCAGGTATGTACATTAGTCCGTTGGAGAATGAACACAGTTTTACTCACATACTCGGCTGAGAAAATCTGCTCCAACATTGTCTGAACCTTTGATCGATTCCACTCGCATATCAAAGTTCTGCAAGTACATCACCCACCTCATGATACGATTATTCACAAACTTCGCTGAGTTCAGGTAGGTGAGGGGTTTGTGATCAGTCTGAAGCACGAATTTCACCCCTTGGAGGTAGAGTTCAAATTTCTTGATTCCCCACACGATGGCTAAACACTCTTTCTCCATGGTCGAGTAGTTCTTCTCGGCTCCTGACAGCTTCTTGCTGGCATAGCTGACCGGAAACGGTTTACCTCCATGTTCTTGCATCAGCATGGCGCCGATCCCTTCGTCCGATGCGTCTGTACGCAAGATGAACTCTTTGGCAGTATCAGGAAGGCGTAGCAACGGGTCTCGTGACATCAGGGGCCAGTTTCATAAGATAGCAGTGAACCGACTGACAGTCGATCGACTGCCCAGTCGATGGACTGTGGTTGATCGCCGGGTCACCGAAAAGCGCGTTTCATGAGCGAATCACCGTCACCCGCGGACAAACGCAGTCGACCGACTGTACAGTAATCCGAATGGCCAAGTCGAGGGCTAAATTTAGCAACATTACCACTTCCGTTTGCTCATTCGCACGTGGAAATGGCCGATTTCGAAGAAAAAACAAGTCTCGGCCCGCTGAAAATAACAATGACCGAGACTTTCAGTAATTCCTTCGCGTGACGTCGAACCCTCTTACGCCATAATGTGACGTCTTCAAGACATAACCCTGACTTGTCTCCTGGATTACTGCGTCATGATAGATACATTTCGAAGAACAATCACAAGGTTTGGCTCACAATCCAAACAAGTGTGAGCATTCTGCCATTGACTGTGCGGATAATTACATTTTTTTTCGGTTTACCGCAGTAAGCCGAACACAGTGTTGGGGGGAGAGCTTCACCGTGTTCGGCCGACTTCCGGTGAGACGACCCGCAGTCAGTCGACCGAAATTTTGTTCGTGAAACCCGATTACGTCGGATTACTGTGGTTATCTCGGACAACTGCAGTTGGTCGACCGTGTTTCTGGCTTATGAAACTGGCCCCAGGTCGCGCACGGTCTGGTATGCCTTCTCCTGAGCTGGTCCCCAGAGTATTCGGTTGGGGCATCCTTTCCGGGTCATGTCCGACAAAGGCGCCGTTATGGCGGCGAAGTTTGGAATGAACTCTCTGTAGTACCCAGCCAATCCAAGGAAGGATCGCACCTGCTTCTTGGTTTCAGGACGTGGCGCATTGAGGATCTTGGTGACGTTTTCCAACAAAAGCCCCTTTTGACCTTCCTTCAGTGAATGACCTATGAAGTCAACGTTGTCGGTCCCCAAAATGCACTTGCTGGGTCTCACGGTCAGATTGGCTTTTGTCAGGCGGGAAAACAGTTCCCTCAAAGTCTCCAGATGCTCCGCAAAGGTCTCCGTGTGGACTAGCAGATCATCCCAGTAGTACACAACATTCTTCATTCCTTTGAGCATTTTTCGCATTCCCCTCTTCAGGGTAGCACCACTGTTCACCATGCCAAAAGGCATCCGCAGGCACTCATACGTTCCGTCTGGAGTTGCAAAGGCGGTCTTTGGTATGTCCTCTTCGCGCACAGGAATCTGCCAATATCCCTTGCTGAGATCGATCTTTGAGAAGATCTTACTGCCGGTCAACCGTCGGAACAGATCAGCCGCCGTCGGCATTGGTTCAGGGTCAAACACGGTGATCTTATTCACTTTCCTGAAGTCAATGCATATCCTGTTTGTACCGTCTTTCTTCTTGACAACAACAACGGGAGATGAGTAAGGGGATGATGATTCACGGATGACCCCCATCTTCAACATGTTGTCGATGTCCTTCTTCAAGGATTCCCGAGCCTGAAACGGGATAGGGTATGGTTTTGACCGAACAGGAACGTCAGATGTGAGGTGGACTTCATGTTCGACCAAGGACGTAGAGCCTGGAACATCACAGAACCTATGGGTGAAGTCGCCCATAAAATCATGCAGCTCCTTCTGCTGGTCTTCTGTCAGATCAGGTCCTAACTTGACGTCATCCACTCCTTCTTTCTTGTGGAGGTCTCCCAACTCCAGTAGTTCATCGCCGTCGAACTCGTCTAGTTCGGCTGGTTCTTCCACACTTGCTGCGACCTGTACTGCTTCCGGAGGTCTCTCCACATACAGTTTCAGGAGGTTAGCGTGGTAGATCTTGGACTTCTTGCCGACATTCACCTTGTAGTCGTTGATCCCTACCACGGCCTCAACCTCGTATGGGCCTTTCCACTGCATCAGTAGTTTGTTGTGATCAGTGGGAAGCAGTATCAGCACTTTGTTACCTGGTGTAAACTTCCTGTTTACGGCTTTGCGGTCGTAGTAGTGCTTTCCACTATCCTGAGACTTTCTCAAGTTTTCTCTAGCAATCTCGAGAGTCTCCTCCAGTTTCTCTCGCAACTCGAACACGTACTGGTAACTGTTCTTCACTTCAGGTGTGTCCACATCTTTCGTCCACAATTCCTTTAGTATCTGCATCGGGCCTCTCACGGTCCGCCCGTACATCAGCTCGAACGGGGAGAATCCAGTGGACTCTTGTGGCACCTCCCTGTATGCAAACAGCAAGGCATTGATGTAGCGATGCCACTGCCTTGGCTGCTCACTGCATAGTTTCTTCAGCGTGGACTTCAGCGTCGCATTGAATTTTTCGACCAGCCCATTGCACATCGGGTGATAAGGTGTCGTAGTCAAGTGACGAATGCTCAGCAGCCTGTTGACCTCTTCCATGCATTCAGAGACAAACTGTGTCCCCAGGTCTGTGAGGATCTCTTCAGGAACCCCAATTCTGCTGAAAATGTCCACAAGTGCCTCGGCAACAGTCTCGGTGTCAATTTTCTTCAGAGGCACGGCTTCTGGGTACCTGGTTGCATAGTCTACCAGGGTCAGTACCCAACGATGACCCGCTTCACTTGGCGGTTTTATCTCGCCGATGAGGTCAATGGCCACCCTCTTGAAAGGTCGGTCGATCAAAGGCATCTTCTGCAACGGCACTTTCGGGACCCTTCCTCGAGGTATGGTTTTCTGGCAAATATCGCACGATCGGCAGAATCGAGTCACATCTGCATGCAGTCCTGGCCAGTAAAACGCAGCCTGGATTCTGTCCGATGTCTTCTTGACACCCAGGTGACCTCCCATAATAGAGTCATGGGCCACCTCTATCACCTGGCGCCTAAGTGGTTGAGGCACCAGAACTTGACGTAATGGCTTCCCACCGTTGACTCTCGGGTGCTGGAACACTCTGTACAGGATCTTGGCCTTTACTTCAAAGTGCACAGTGCCTTCGCCCTTAGTCATCTCCTTGACAGGACGACTCCTGTACTTTGTCAAGGTCAAATCAGCTTCCTGTAGCTGAATCAGCCGATCCCTGTCCACGACAGCAGTTGCAGAACTGTTGGTGACCCTGAGTGGCGTAGTTGTTTTGTCCTTCTTCGCCTGGGCTCTGGTCGTCACAGCGCTTACAACCTGCGGCTGGTCGCGGCGATGCACAGTTGCTCTGTCATCTCGTAACAGTTCGCTGATATCTTCATTCGTGAATGGCAGTGGGTCTTCCTCCTCAGCAGCAGGCTGAGCTGAGCCCATTCTCCATTCGAAATCAGGGTCATCAGGACGTCTCGCACCCCCAATGTTCCCAATTAATAGATCGTACAAGGGCTTCTTCAGGCAGACGGCCTCAACTTCTCCGGTGAAGTATGGAGTATCTATCTGGATCTTTGCCACTGGTGCCCTCACGCATTTGCTGTCAGCCATGAGCGTCCACTTGAAGTCACCAGTGAACTTCTCTGTTGGCACCAGATCCTCTTTGACAATGACTCCATTGCAGCCCGAATCTCTGAGAACAGTCACTTCCTGCTTCTCAACAAATCCCTTCGACACGGGCATGTTCGACACTGACACAGCTGCGCTGGCGACGACAGAGATTGACTTGCCATTGGCGAGTAGAAGCTGGCCATCAGATAGACATTCTTCCACGTCCGATGGTGTATCCACTTGCTCGGCAGCCCTTGGAAGTATGACGCTGCTCGCACATACTTGTTGGTTCGAGCCACTCGTTTGCCTCTTGTTGTCGTAATATCTCCGTCGATGTTCTTGCGCTTAGCTTTGTCATTGACATGTCCGTTATGTTTCTTTTGGGGACAGTTGGTGACTCGGTGGCCCTTGACATTGCAATGGAAACACGTTATGTTCTGCCCTTCATTGGATGATGGTGCGGACTCAGTTTGTCCCTTGGGAGGTTGGTTTCCCTGGTTCCCGCTCTTCTGGAAAGGTTTCGATGACTTTGACGTCCCCAGGGTCCTTCCATGAGCAATGAGATAACGCTCAGCAGCATCAGTAATGTCCTTCAAACCCCGCAGTTTTTGCTCTTCCAAGCGGGTCGCCAGGTCCTTCGGGCAGGCATTAAGGAACTGCTCCTTCACGATCAAGTCCCGCAGACTCTCGTATGACTGCTCTTCACCTGATAACTCCACCCACTTCTGCAGGTATGACGACAGGCGCTCCACAAACTGGCTCGGTGTCTCTCCAGACAATGGCTGGCATTCGCGGAAGCGTTGACGGTAGCCCCTTTCAGTGAAGTTGTAGCAACGCAACAGAGCTTCCTTCAGTACATCATAGTCTCTGGCGTCATCGTTTGAGAGTCTAGCGTAGACCTCAAGTGCTGCCCCAGTCAAATGTGCGCTGAGTAGAATCGCCCAGTCGTCGCGCTGCCATCTAGCACTCTCAGCGAACCTCTCGAATCTTGCAAGGTAGCAGTCGATCTGGTCCTTCCCGTCAGCGAATGCTGGAAGTTTCGGTGCCCTGTGTAACATTTGCTGCTGGTTATCTCTTTGGCGTGGTGCCTCGTGCTCATTTTGAGCACGCACCATTTCTGTCTGAAGCTCTAAGCGCTTGGTCTCCATTTCTATCTGGAGCTCTAAGCGTTTCAGCTCCATTTGCTTTTCTTCACGCTGCGCTTGTCTTTCTTCACGCTGTGCTTCTCTTTCTTCACGCTCACGCTGCGCTTGTCTTTCTTTATCTTCACGCTGCGCTTGTCTTTCTTCACGCTCACGCTGCGCTTGTCTTTCTTTTTCTTCTCGCTCACGCTGCGCTTGTCTTTCTTCACGCTGCGCCAGCAGTCGTGTCTGGGACTCGACGAACTCCGTCAACTGCTTGCCTTTTAGTCCCAGTTCAATTCCTTTTCCCCAGAACTCAGCCATTCTGGTCTTTTCCGGTGCGTTCGTCTGTATTCTTTCACAGCCCCGAACGTAGACGAATGTAGTCTTCTAAAAGAACACAGTCTCTACTGCACCTCCGATGCTTCTCTCGTCGCTGTTCACCTTCGTAGACGCAGGCTGCCACCCTCCTCGTCTAACGTGACGGCGCACTCTGCTCACGATACGTACAACACGTACCTCAGTCGTATTTCGTAGTATTAATGCACTAGCTCCGCGACGAAGTCCGTCTCGTCCAAACGGCAGCTAACCTCTGTAATCCCGATACACTCCGGCGTCGCTCACCGTTCCGAGCTGCGGCGATTACCAAATCTTCACCAGTCACACCGAATCCACGGTTCCGTAGTCTCAATACTGATCCCTCAGGATACACCCGATTGATGGCTACCTCCTGTGACTGTCTTGACTGTCTTTGTTACTGGAAAACCCTTGGCGTTAAACGTAGATCCTTGGCTTGGCCCCCAATTGTTACACGACACTTGAGATTGCCACAAGTTCTCAAACGTCGTATAGTTGTGTTCTTTTATTCTACGTCGCCCGTCTTCGCAGCAGCAGAAAACAACTCGTCAAATTGAGTTCGAGGATTTATTTAGCATTACATACATACAACTGCACATCTAGCAGAACTCAAATAGAAGCTTTTTTACATACAAATCGCGCTGGCATATATAGTAAATACTCAATCTCGAGAATATTCCAGACCGAACATGATACAACTACATTATATGCGAACCGCCCATGGACTAGAATGGTGACGTTCTCTGTGACGTACATCAAAGGGTGCCGACGCCCTTAATCCGATCGAACGCCACGAACTCACACTAAATCAGCATGGTAAACAACTTGTTTTGACAGGACTAGAAAGTTCACCTGCATTCTCGTCCAAGCATAAATATTGTGTTTACAAAATATAATATCGGTACTTTCCCACAAAGTACAAATAAGTCAACTACATGCAACACACAAAACTGAACCAAAGCTCAGCAACGGTAGCGTTTCCTAACAATGCCCTGGGGAGTTGAATGCTGACTTTATAATGCGACAATGTCAGGGGAAAAAATCAGGAGGAAAACGGCAGAACAACCCTGAGATGATTATATTTTATTTTGACGGAAAGAAAGGAGGGTATAGAGGGAGAGGAAGGGGGTTTATGACCTTTCTAAGCAGGCAGTCATTTGAAAGACAAGTTTAGTCACGACAAGGAAACTTCTTTGCTAAAACAAACACTCTCAGGTGTGTGGCTAGCGTGGGCTTTCAGAAAACAGGAAGTTTTAATTATCCATTTCTCTGTGTGGTTTCTTTTTTCCTCGGCCTGGCCACGAATTTGTATATATCTGAACGTGTGTGTGTGTGTGTGTGTGTGTGTGTGTGTGTGTGTGTGTGTGTGTGTGTGTGTATGTGTGTGTGTGTGTGTGTATGTGTGTGTGTGTGTGTGTGTATGTGTGTTTGTGTATGTGTGTGTGTGTGTATGTGTGTGTGTGTATGTGTGTGTGTGTATGTGTGTGTGTGTATGTGTGTGTGTATGTGTGTGTGTGTGTGTGTGTGTGTGTGTGTGTGTGTGTGTGTGTGTGTGTGTGTGAACGCTAGTTAAGACAGAGGAACGCAGTAAGACAGAGGGAAAGGACTATAAAGAACGAAGCACAGACAGGCACACCAACAACAAATAACCAACAGACAGACCGTCACTAACTCAAACACCGATGCAATGACAATACAAAAGTTGTATTCTATAATCGAACGAAACAGTGCGCTCCTTCATTCTTACCATACACATAAATAACTATGTTTAAATGTTACTAAAGAGATAATGAACTCTACACAATCAAGCGCAAGAACACATTAAAATTTATTGCTACGTCAGCTATTCTATTTTTATGAGAAGGAAAAACTGAGAATTTGATGAATCAAAACTTTAGCAAAAACACATCATAAAAACTATGAACTTGAAAATTCATCAATTGTAATTGGAAGCCATTCATTCACAAAAAGAGTCTTTGGTTCTTCGTATCTTGTCACTCTAATTCGATGTTGCTGTTTTTTCTCTACTATTATAAGCGTGCCTAAAACAATGCTTCGCATCAACAGATGGCTTTAAGAACTGCGCATTTTGTTATATTTGCACCACTTTATTTTGCAACAAATATTTCACTGTATAGACCTAGAACGCA
Organism: Littorina saxatilis; assembly: GCF_037325665.1. Taxonomy (NCBI): domain Eukaryota; kingdom Metazoa; phylum Mollusca; class Gastropoda; order Littorinimorpha; family Littorinidae; genus Littorina; species Littorina saxatilis. The sequence continues at coordinate 36,553,827 of NC_090245.1, read as the reverse complement.
TAAGCAGAAAATATAGTCGTTAAACAAAATATAACATCACACACAGATATCACTATTGTAAAACAAGAAAGTCATGTACAAATAGATTACAAAACAGCAGCACAGACGTCAACATCATAGTAGTGAATGTAGGCCTTGCCAAACCTACATTACAAACAAGAAACCCAAAACACATACAAAACACATATATTATTTGACCCGTTCTCACAAAATGATAGATAAGTAGCTGGCGGCCAGCTGTTCAGCGAACAGAATAAGGTGGTGAGGGTCAATATGGGTGAAATTCACTTTTGTTTTGTGTCGGGCAGAACTATGATTACTTTACCTTATGCTGCCTGCATTTAGTCAAAATCATCGTACAGATTTGTAAAACTTGATTTTATTGATACCTGCTATCGATCTGAAGCGTCCTTTTCTTGTAAACAAAGGCCACACAAGGCCACATTGTCAAAGTGACTTTTTGCAGAACCCCCGCTTATTATACATTGTTGGAAAGGTCAAGGACTACATTTTGATCTGGTGCACCAAGACTTTCCATAGAAACCAAATCATAACGGTTGTAACGGCAATTTTGTTCTTTCTTTCCGGTCTCATTTCTATGCTCTTTTTTTTACTATTTCTCACCATTTTATGAGATAAGAAGTATGTACATAAGTTAATAGGGGGAAAAAACACCTGTTTTCAGTGTGACAACTTCGACAGTGATTTTCTCAAAATGTCTGACATGCTGGTTAGTAGGTTTAAACTAATGTAACAAAGCCATTTGTTTACCACTCACTTGCAACTTACATTATCTTAAAGAGGGATTTCTGTACTTTCTTAGCACATAGATATCACAGGATGTTAAATATAAACTTATCTGTCATTTTGTGAGAACGGGTCATGTATGATGATGTGAAAGCGAAAGTAAACATCAATATAACTAAAATGCTGTCTGAAAATAAAGCAATGAACGACTAAAGTGTCAATATGACACATCATTCTCACTGAGCAAATGCTCAGTATTGTCGCGACGACTTTCTATGTGTAAAACAGTGATCTATTTTTAAAGCGGATTATGTATATGTACAGCACATTCTCAAAACCCTATCTGGAAAATAGAAGACAGAACCCACAAAAACACATATAAACATGTGAAAGAATCATCTTTTTCAGTCATATTCCTTCAAGGGTTTACTGGTCAAACCGGTTATATAATTCTATATTAAGGGGAAGAACTGTGGCCGTTTTCCACATATACTATGTTTTGGATTACTTCCCTTGGTTCCATGATCGTTTTATCCTTTTGTTGTTGTAAGGATTAAAGTTGTATTATGGTTTAGTTATGCTTAACGTGTACTATTTAGTAATGAGATAATAATGTTTTTGAATGTTATTATTAGAAAATTTGGTTTAGTTGAAGATTTTATGAATCCCACTTTTTAAAAACCAGGAATGTTAGTGTTTATTAACTTTATAAATACATTTAGTGTTAAGAAATTATTTGGAAAATGTTTAATTAATGCTTGGGAATTTTAGTGAATTTTTGGACATCTTGTTTTATTTGTTAGGAGGTAAACTGATGTCAATTAATAACTGATTTTGGATTTTTACAAGACTTGCATCCTTTCTTGAGAACCTGACTGGAGCACCGAGCAGACAGTCCCAGGCCACAGTGAAAAACGTTTTTATTCCTAAATCAGGTAAGAAATGGCTTTAATATGAATTTAGTTGGTTTCTTATATATGCTATGTAATGTTTTGAAAAGTTAGGTGATGTGGCATTTTTTATTCTTAGAATAGAAGATGTTTGGGATTGAAATTGATTATATATATTATATATATTGTACTCTGGAAAGATGCCAAATAAACCATGTGCTCTGAGCAAAATGATGGTATGAAGATACAGAAGAAATACATTGTGACATGATAAATTAGTGTTTTGATTGAAATGAGGTGATTATACAAGATGTCTTTTTATTTATTAGTTGTTGGGTAATAATTGATTATTATTTTAGGACTATATTTGATGAAACTTGATTTTTCCTTGTTGCCTGATTTGTTCACATGGTACTGATAATGTGGATTTTCTGGAAGCTTCAAGATGTTGATTGTTTATCTTTTTGAGGCATGGAAATGATAAGTGTTAACAACTTGTTCATTTCTGCAGTTAATTCAAGTTGATTTGTCATTAATTTGAAAATTGCATAATTGTTGTTGTGTGGAGCAGAAGAAGATTGAAGTATTTGTTTTATGTGGATTGTTGATGGTTGTAAGAAATAGAACATAGGAATTGTATTGAGATAAGAGGAATCACCACGCGCACTGAGATTACTAGTTGCTTTGTTAACTGTCAGCTTTTGAGAGATGTAATTCCGAGTGGTTACTGGTTACATCAAGAGTAATTTGAGACATCAAGTGAATGTCTTAGATTTTCTGTAAGGTGATTATGCTTAAAGCTAGTCACTAAATGGATGAAGTATAGTTTTGATTGACTCTGCTTGTAGCTGTGTCTGAATTAGTCTTAACATAACTTCTTGTCCATTATTGAGGAATTTTGTTATCACAGACAAGTGGGGCTGTGGTTTAGACAATATTTTGGGTTGGGTTGGATTCCATATATCATGTAGTACATGATATGATATTCCTATTGTATTCCATTCTTCAATCATAACAAGAGCATTGCATTGTTTTAGTATTGTGTTGTATTTTGTGTTATGTTCTTTTTGGTTTGTCCTATGGTGTATACACAAGTGTTCTAGTGGAACTGAAATTTGATCTTGATGATTGTTTAAATATACTTATACTGTTTTTGTTTTATTTTTCAGGGGTAATTTTCTCAACTCTGTTGATGACGCTTTGATTTCACTGTGGATATTTTTTGGGGTCTAATGGATCTCTGGTTGTGTTTGTTTTTTGACGAGAGAGTTAGTTAGTTTTTTAGTTTGATTTAGAGAAGAGATTTTGTATTTTTGAAACTAGTAATCTAAACATGAAAAACTTTTATTTTGTCGAATGAGATTAATTTTGTTGATTGAATGAACAACTTTTACACTATGTTTTTGTAACCTGAAAACTGAGTTGACTAAAGTGCCTAATTCAAAATAAATTTCTTTAGAACACTTATCTCATTTTTTGTTTTGTTTATTGTGAAAGCAAGAGTTTTACCTCACCCCGAATCCCCCCTTAACCATGTTAGAACTAATTTAAGTATGTTTTAGCAGTAGGTTTACACACATATAAACAAAACAAAACAAAGCAAACCAACAACAACAACAACAACAACAGCAACAACAACAACAACAACAACAACATCAAATGTAACACCAACATCAAATGTAACAACAACAACAACAACAACAACAACAACAACAACAACAACAACAACAACAACAACACAATACCAACAACAACAACCACAGTAAGAAACAATACCAACAACGGCGATGAATAACGCAGGGGCAGAAACTGTAGTCAATAAACTCAATATAACATCACACTCAGACAATGACATTAAAAATAAGCAAAATATGTAGAGAAATTATACAAGTCAGCAGCACAGACGCCAACAACAGAGCAGTGAATTTAGTCCTTGTCAAACCTATATAACATCCAAGTAACCCAAAACGCATAAGAAACACATACAATACAGTGAATGCGATATTAAACAGTAATATCACTAAAATGTTGTCTGAAAATCAAGAAATGAACGACAAAGGTGTCAATATGACACCTGACAGTTACGTACTAAATGCTTAGTATTGATACGATGACTCCTTGTATGTACAGCAATGATATATCTTTAAAGCAGATCGGGTATATGTACAACCAGAAGTAAACTTATTACAAATCGTTAACGACCATTTCATGCAGTTAACGCGCGGTAATACAATCGCCCTTTGTTTTCCCCCCACCCCCCACCCCCACAAAGCCGATGCAACTACAAATAGAGTGGGTAATTCTGGGAAATCGTTCACTGGAAGTACTCGATAATTATGCATTCCTTTGAAAAATTCGATCTTCAATACATCATCCAAAACCTTTGGAATTGATTAAGATGAAACAGATACAAGAACTACGAGTTAAGAACATAGAGAAAAAAAAACCAAAAAAAAACCAAGTTTGAACAATGTTCTTGACTGCTTAGAGATTCGAACCCGTGACAACCAACGTAACGAATTAGTTGTCGGGCACTCTATCGATTCTGCGAACCAGTATCAATGTCGCCAGGGTTAAAAAAGAGAAAATGTTGACATCGAATATTACACGTGAGTTCTTGAGCATTGGTATCAGTATCGATTCGTCGGTTTACGAGTTTCTCCGTGTGTATGTTTGTACTGTATGTTCTGTCGATCTCACTGTTCGAGGTAGGTTAAGTTGATATATGACCCTATGCTCCCGTTCACTTCGTATTATTTTGGAAAGCAAACTCAAGTAGCATTAATTTAAAATGCGTCCGACATTATGTTGACAACTAGTCCACTTCCGAAATGCATTGACCAACCCCAAAAGACATGATTACCCTACAAGAATTCAAAAGAGTTTTTGAAAATTGTGAAATTTCGTTCGGGAGAATGACTCCCTATGGCGGGTTGATTATATAAAGAGAAGAAAGCGATTAAATACGGGCGTCGTCAACGCCAATGAAGGATAATAGAAAATGTTCAAGATCATAAACCGGGCACAACACGTTTGTCCAAAACAAAAACAGCTGGAACAAACAAACCAATATAAACAAGCCGCGGGAAGCGATCTCAAAACATTTAGTCAATCTATCGGCCTGAAACTTAAATATAAGCATTGAAAACCTGTCATCACCGAGAACAATTTCAATTTTAATAACAACGTTAAAGAGGAAACGTATCAATTACTCATTAATCTTCAGAGCTGAAATGCAATCCCGTAGTCCTGACTGAGTCAAATAATGCGTTACCAAATGTTTAATCAATTTGCTTAAAAAAATGAGGTCGTCACAGTGCGGCCTCATTTTTGTAAAAAGCCGGATATGACTTGATCAAAGACATTTATGGAAAACATGGACACAGTTGTCGGGAAATTATCTGGAGGAACACACATGCACACATACATACACCACTACCCTGGTCTATGTTAAAACCTTTAGTAAAAGTTGACTAAATCAAAACAACAAGAACAACAGCAACAGAGGCAGCATCATCAACAACAACAACAACAACAACAACAACAACAACAACAACAACAACAACAACAACACATTTAAAATAGTTCTGGTAAAAGTCACTTTCAGATTGTGTAATACAAATCAAGCCAAAATCAAACCAAAACAAACCAGAATATATTATTCAGCACATAAATGTTAATTAAGGTTGCGTAAACCTCCACTGGGATCTAAATTAGATTTACACATTCAAGGGAAAGTTCACTGCGTGAGTTTCAATCTCCATTCAAGGCATTTGTCGCGTTAGAACAATTCAACGTGCCTTTCTTCAACTGTATACCATCGTGAGAATAGTAACATATCTGTTCAGACCTTTATATGGGGTAGGAGTTTCCTTCCACTTGAGTGTGTGGCAGGAAACATCAGCTTGGCTGCTTGCTATGCAGGATACGACTTTTCTACTGGGTTATGTTTGAAGATTGACATAAGTCTCTGTTACATTATTCAACAAAATACCCCCCGCCTTTTACTTAGCACAAAGAAGGCAGGGGTTAGATGTTTGGTATTTGTCCAAGCAAAATGTTCTTATTCCGTGAGTATCATCGATCAATCTATAGTGCTTTGAAGATGTTTTAAAAGGGAAGGGAAAAGGATCTTCAAACGATTTCTTCCGTAATGTTTTCTTTCTTCACATACCAACTGGACTGGTCCACAAGGTGATGATCATAGTGCGCTTCGCTGTAAGCCATTTTAAGTCAAACACTTTCTTTGTTTACAGTGTCAACAAAGTTTATGGCATTCTTTCTTCGCGACATGAAGTGGCTGTGGGTCTTCCGACACAAGTTGTGAGAAAAAGAAGACGGAAAGAATGGTTTATGGTCCATGCTTAAGTCTACTTGATGTGAGAGTACACACCATCGATGACCTCCACCCTCTTCTTCCTGTGCACCTCGTTGTATGTGTCTTCACCAACTTCATTCAGATGACTGTACACAGTGTCAGCAGTACCCTCACTCTTCTCCGCTTCACACCTTTTCCCATCAACGCCACTCGTCTTGCAAAAGTCCAGCCTGTTGTACTCCCCATCTTGAGCTTGTTTTGCAGTTGTCGCGTATTCCACTGGAACGTGGTCTACAGTGTCGCTTTTTGTTTCCGGATCCTTCTCCAAAATATGATAGACTCTATTTTCTTCTTGAGGGCCTGCTAGCATGTAATCACCACAAGCGGTTGGTTTGAAAGTAGAGACGGTGTTATGCTCATCCTGCCCCTGTTGGCTTGCCTCGGAAGGATTATTTTTGTTGTCTGTTCCTGGACCTCTTGAGGAGCACATTTCATTTTGGTTGCAGACCTCGTAAATGGTCTTGTCTGCATTTCTTTGACTTTGGGGCGGATTTCCTTTTCTCTCGTTTCGAAGCGTGTTTGCCTCAGTGTACACAGGCTCTGCGGAATTATATGGCTGTGGTTGGTTGTCAGAGTTGTAGTTGGCTGATGAGTAAGAAAGGGTTCTATTTTGAAGATGATGATTGTCAGATTTTTGCCGTATAGGATTTGATTGAGCGCTGTTGGCGTACAGAAGATCATCAGCATCAAGATTGTACCCCGCGCTGTGCGATACATTCATCTGGAACTCGTCTTTCTGTCGTTTGTTTCTCTGGACATTTTTACGTCTGAACACAACGAGAAGCACAGCCATAACGACGATGATGACGATTAGAACTGCAACGATGACACCAAGGATGATTACGACTTTGTTAGATGGCTGTGCATTTGTACTGTGGATGTTTTCAGGTATACTCGTGTTCATCACCGTGTTTTCAACAGTTTCAGCAGATGTGCTTGCATCGTCTGAATTAAAGTTTTTAGATGTGGTGTCAGCTTTGGTTGTTGTTTCAGTTGTTGTTGTTGTAGATGCCGATAGTTGTGGCGTTGTTCTTATTGTTGTGGGTGCTGTGCCTGTTTCTGTCGGTGATTGGGGTATTGCTGTCGATGTTTCTGTTGTTTGATTGGTCGATGCTCTTGGCATATCGCTTGTATCTGGTACTTTTGTCCCAGTAGAAAACGTTGTTTCTGATGTAGCAGTCGCTTTTGGTGGTGCTGCACTGGATGTGTGAAGGCCTGATCTGCACCCTGAGTCAAAGTACAGGGTGGTAACTATAAACACTCTGCCTGAAAAGTGTTTTGCACCGAAGACGATATCAAAATCGTTGGTTGCGTTGATTGAAATGGTGGCTTTATACAAACCACCACCTGCAGACAAGACCCTCAGCGGCAACGCGTTGTCAGTGTCGGTGTACTTGATGCTTACACTCACATTAATGGTGCTGTTCGACTTCAACATGTACCGAAAGGCCAGACAAAGTACCTGTGCCCCCGTACAACAAGCTGTCCTGATTTGTAGATTCCCTTCTTCTTTTTCAGGGAGGAGCACAACGTACCCAAATTTCCAATACTTTAAAACATTACACTATGTTCCCAATTACAGCTGCACAGTATGTCATGTTTGGCAGAGTCATTCCGTTCAAGAAACCAGCAGTCATGTGGAGCCTCTTGACAACATTTACCTGCTACTGAGGTCATTGAGGCGCAGCAAAGATGCAGGATAACAAGGAGAATGGTTCGCTTCATGTCGTTCTCTTGACCTTTAAAACACAAAGTGTAGACATATTATCAGCTATGTGTCCTTCATCAAGTAACAATGGAGATGAACCTGTAGAATCATCACAAAGATGGAGTTATCGCTGGTGGTGTCTTGGCTGGTGTTGTCATCATCGTTACCGTTACGCTCATAGTGTTAGTCAGACAGAAACGACTTTAGTTCAGGAAAACCTGCTTTGAGAAAAAGACGATGATGGTTACGAGATTCCTCTTCCCAGAATGAACAGTGACAATAACACAAAAATGGCTCCAAGAGTAGAACAAGAGGAAACCAGAGAGACCGCTTCAAGAACAGACAACACAAACCATAGAGAACATGTCCCGACACAACCCGTAGAGCAAAGTCATGTATCTAACCATACAGTACCAACCAATTATGAGAGCTTGACTTTACAAACTCGGAACAGGACAGAAGAGTCTACACTTTCCTCACCGATGGCTCTGATCACCACACCGCTCCCAGTCAACCAATGCTGTACGGATCATTGGGAGAAAGCAGAGACATTCACATCTACGGTCATACACGAGGGGCAAGTCCCGTCCAGGATGGAGATATGTTTAACATAAACCCTGTCGTTTACTATAACGTGGTAGAAAGATAGATATATATATTAAAATAAAACAAACTCAAAAACACGTGCAAACTATGTTTTATACCATACCATTTTCTTGAACACATTTGAAGAGATATATCTTGAAAGAGGTGAGTAGAATGGTTTTGCCTTGGATAGATCTAGGATATAAACTATCCCACTGAACAATAATGTTGTTCTATGAATGGGTTTACTCAGAAACATACATTACTTTGAAATTCCATAAAGATTGACATACCAGTGTTCAAAAGACACAACAAGAGAGAGCTGGAGTATTGTCATTCGAAATCAGTCTCTTGGCACAAACAAATCAAGCGTAGACAAAAACCTTATTTTTCCGCGATGAGAATTTCAACCTCGACGAGTATGTCCATTGCCTTTTGCCTTTGCCCATCTTCTTTGATTGAAAATAGTCACTGTTCAGTAGAGAGAAATAAATCATGGCGGATTTTTGTACCTTGATTGTGGACACTTTTATTTTATATGTTCTGTTTGTTTGTTTAGCCTTGTGCTGTGCAATTCCAAACTGCAAACTGTCTGCAGTTATGTGTCATTTTTTTCTTCAAAAATGTTTTATTCAGGCAATTTTACAATTTGTCATGCAATGCACAGAAGTCAGATGATAATAGGGTGGATATGACGGATAAAAACATATTCAATACAACATACAATCAATTATAATAAGTGCTGTTCTACTTTATGTTTAACTCCGTCATATATTGGCCAAATCATTTGTGTCATTTTTGTTAGCAGAACTGTTATGAATACGTGAATTGCCAGTTGCTATTTTTTTTATCTGATTGGTAACATATACTGTTTATTAGAGAGAACAAAAAATCCCGCTTTTATTACAATGTCTAGTTTGTATTTTTCCACGACCGATTTTTGCTTGATTGTTTGCTTCAGTTGTCATGTGCTTTTCAACACCAAATCCATTAATCTCCGCTATAAGTTCCTGGCCAGGAGTTTGTGGCTTATATTTTCAAGACTGTTTTAAATGTTACTTATGTGTATGTGTGCACATGTTGTCAGGAATTTAAGGCGACAGTTTTGGTTTTGTGTAGGCGTTGAGTATGCTCCAACTTCAATTGTGACACCTGACATTCCTTTAACTTCGTGCATACGTGTACTTTTGTGCTTTCCTTTTTGTATTGTTTGTTGTTTTTGTGTTGTGTATGTGTCTGTTAAACCCTTGTCTTTGTTTGTATATTTGTTGTTTTGTTTTGAGATACACATTTTAGCATACTAAACATACAAAAAAGTAACCACCGTTTTCCTTTGTTATTGTTAGCAAATCTTAGGAAACAGTTAAGATCGCTAATATATAGCTCTGCTGTTTCTCCACAAGTAAACACATGTAACTGCAACATACGTAGGGTGAAGTTCACTCGCAACCTATAGATCTATCTTTATATCGTTTTGTTAAAGCGTTGTTTAAAACTATATATAGATGTGTGTTCAAGGACAAGTTTGGCGTTCGAAGGATAAACAGAAAAACAAACGGTCGTGTCAGTTTTACAAAGAAATACATGCACTTTTTTGTGTGTGGGTGATTGGTAATATATGGGCAAGAGAATCGCCCGCAGACAGCACTATTATTTCCTCAGTGCAACTGCTCTTCTGTAATTGTATGTAAGTGATACGTTGTTGCCCATTTGTCCCAAGAAAACAACATTCCAAGATTCATTTAAATGATAATGTCTGCTTCCACCGCAAGTTTGTAACCCTGTTAGAATAGGGCGGAATAACGTTCTATCTCATACATGTGTGAGCATGTTGCATTGTAACTGTACTGTAACTGTAAATCGTTTTGCTTGTTTTTGATCTCATATCTTCTCTTTTCATGTCTTCGAACGAACACCCTTTCCGAGCTGGAGATTGCTTGAGCGTAACTCTTTATTTATTTTTTTTATTTTTTTTTTGGGGGGGGGGGGACCTCAGTTGCATGCAGGATGCTTCAACCCGTATTTTTTGCCTGAATTGTTTTTTTGTTTTTTAATCTAGGCGGGGAGCATCCTTCTTCCTTGGTCTTTTTCTTTATAACATAATCAACTTTATATAATACAAAACATAAACTTCTTTCTAATATTTAACTCTAATTCCAATAAAATACCCAAATCTAACTTCTTTCCATACTTAAATTTTCCAATGGTCATTTTTGTTATCAAAATACAATAATTTTATCATTTTTTAAATTTTCATCCCAATAATCAAACAATATATCCGTTTCACTCAAAATTATATCATAATACATTTGCTTATAAACAAAATCGGTACATAGTTTCCAAACATTCCTCACCTCTTGACAATGAAAAAAGAAGTGCTCAAGTGTATCCAGTTCATTACAAACTTCACAATTGTTCGTATTACATAAACCCATCTTGCTTAGCAAAATATTGGTTGGGTAAATTCTGTGTAAAATTTTCCATTGAAGCAGACGCAATCGTTCTTCTTTTGTACAATTAACAGCTAACAGCCAGTGTCTTGATTCCACAACAACATTATGCTTTCTTTGCCAAAAAGGGCAGGCGCTCGGAGTTTGTACATCGAAATTAACCAAAACAGTTCTTATTTTCTTTGGTTTAATATTACCAATATTACGAGTCAAACCCTGCAACAAAACATATCGGTATGGCAGTGCGTTAATCAGTTTTGTTTTAAATGCTGTACATAATGCATTATATTCAAATAGGCTGGCTGGTTTATAACCAACCTTTTGACATAATCCTTCAAATGAAATCATGTCACCGATTTAATTCATTACGTCCTTTACATAATAAATATGACATTTAATAAAATCTTTGAAAAAGAGGCATTTATGTTTATATTGTATATTCATGTTGTTCCATATACATTGATTCATCAATGGAACAGGTGTGGCATCATGCTTGAGCGTAAGTCTGATTTGAAGGAATTAATTCTGACCTCGAGACTATTCAATATCTGTGTATCGATCAGTCCGTGGTTTGGGAAAATGAAAAGAACGCACACAATTAAGAGTTATGAATATAACTGAGATGTGCGTTTCTTTTGCTGAACGCTTTTTGAAATGATGTACACCTTTATGTATACACCTCCTAATCCTTCCCATTTGTGGACGATATATGTGCTAATACAGAAGTGTCGGTAAAGTAAGTGCTGTAAGAGGAAAATGAATATCAAAGTGAGCAAAGGAATGCAACCTCTCATGCATTTATGCCCCCGTGAACACACTTGGTGTAGTGTGCTGTTTATAGTTATAAAGCAATGGATTTAACTTCCGCCTTAACTTTATTGTCATGAAACGTAGTGTTTATAAGACGGGATTTAGTGTGTGTGTGTGTGTGTGTGTGTGTGTGTGTGTGTGTGTGTGTGTGTGTATGTGTGTGTGTGCGTGCGTGCGTGCGTGCGTGAGTGTGTGTCTGTCTGCGTTTGTGTGTCTGAGTGTCTGTCTGTGTGTGTGTCTGTGTGTTTGTCTATGTGTTTGTCTGCGGGTGTGTTTGTGATTATAACCGTATATTTGTCCGTCTATCTGTGTGTGTATATCCCTGTCTGCATCTGTCTGCGTGACACCTCTGTCCGTCTGTGTGAAAAAATATACTGAGAATTATGCGCTCCGATCATACATACGCACGAGCAAACACACGCACACACACACACACACACACACTTGGTGTAGTGTGCTTTTTATAGTTATAAAGCAATGCATTTAACTTCCGCCTTAACTTTATTGTCATGAAACGTAGTGTTTATAAGACACGGGAAGATAAATAACAAAATGATTTCATCGTTTCTTTTTTTGGAAGCAATTATATACACATTCTCCCAATTTCGTTTGTACATTGTCTACTTGCAAAAGTTGACTTGGCAAATCATATGAATATATAGGTCGATTAACTTCACTAATTAATTCATTAATTAAGTGTGTGTGTGTGTGTGTGTGCGTGCGTGCGTGCGTGTGTATTCGTGCGTGCGTACGTTCGTATGTGCATGCGTGCGTGCGTGCGTGCATGCGTGAGTGCGTGTGTGTATGTGTGTGTTGGAGTGTTTGTGTGTCGGAGTGTCTGTGTTTGTGTCTGTGTATTTGTCTATGTGTTTGTCTGAGGGTGTGTTTATGATTATAACCGTATATTTGTCCGTCTATCTGTGTGTGTATATCCCTGTCTGCACCTGTCTGCGTGACACTGTCCGTCTGTGTAAAACAAATATACTGAGAATTATGCGCTCCATTCTAGTCATACATTCAGACTTGTGTTGATTAATGTAGAACATACTACGACAAAGAAAACAGCACTTGCCTTTTTACATTCACTAACGCACAGATACAGACACGCGCGCACATACACACACACACACACACACACACACACACACACACACACACGTACACACACACACACACATACACACACACACACACACACAAACACACACACACACACACACACACACACACACACAAACAAACCGACACACACACACATACGCACACACAAACACACACACACATGCAAACACATACACACGCACGAGCAAACACACACACACACACACACACACACACACACACACACACACACACGCATACACAAAAACACACACACACACACACAAACACACACACACAAACACACACACACACACACAAACACACTCACACACACACACACATGTACACACACACACAGAACATGAAAGAAAGTAAAAGGATAGCCAAGTTCACAAGCATTATTGTCTCGTTTCAGGATCTAGCAAAGATAATGTGGCAAGAAGCAGCATGTGTTCTTTTGCTTCTTTGCATCACTCCTACATTTTGTGGCTGGTTGCCTGTGGGTCATGTTAACGTTACCAAGACATCAAACAATGCATGGCACTTTGAACTGATGCCAGGAAAAGAAACAGCGAACCTTACAAGCAGGACAGCGTGTTCTACAGGAGGACAGACACACTGCTTGAGGTTTGACTACGGAGTTGACGGGAATGATGGGTTTAACTTCAGCGTAAGCGTCAGGAACGAAGTGTGTGACAAAGCTGAACTGCTGTGTATAACTTCTTCAAGCGACACTTAGGATGAAGCCAGAGTTCTCATAACTACAAACTACAACTACAGTGTCATGTTCAAGGTAGAAACACTCCCTGGACAAAATCAGAAACAAGGGTTAGTCCGCATAGGCCCTATATGTTATTCGGTATCAAAACAATTCCTGCACACTACAACCACTAGATGCTTCACCAGCATCGGTTCCAACAACACCAAGTCCATGTAGCAGTGACATTGCCTCACTGTCGATCTACCAAGAAATGACCACATCAAAAGAAACATTATCAACAAGCACAACTACAGAGTATTTCAACACACTTCCAAATGGTGGGGATCCACAGACACATAGCACATATGCCGGAATACCGTTTCCTTCATTAGGTAACAATGATAATGAACCTGAAGAATCATCAAACAATGCTGGAGTTATCGCTGGTGGCGTCCTGGCTAGTGTTTTGTAATTGTCGTCACAGTTACGCTCGTCGTGTTGGTCAGACAAAAACGTCTTTCGTTCGGGATACCCTGCTTTGAGAAAAATCATCAAGAACAGCCTTCAAGGGACGATGCTGATTACAAGATTCCTCTTCCCAGAAGGAATAGGGACAATAACACAGTAAGGACTCTAAGAGTAGAACAAGAGGACGCCAGAGAGACAGTTTCAAGAACAGACAGCACAAACCATAGATAACATACTCCGACACAACCCAACGAGCAAAGTCATGTCTCTCACCCTACAGTAACAACCAATTATGCCAGCCTTGACTTTACCAACTCAGAGCAGGACAGAAGAGTCTACACTTCCCTCACCGATGACTCTGATCACCACACCGCTTCCGATCAACCAAGGCTGTACGAATCTTTGGGAGAACCCAGAGAAAGTCGACTCTACGGTCACACACCTGGGTCCAGTCCCGTCCAGGATGGAGACATGGATAACATAAACCCTGTTGTGTACTATAACGTGGTAGAAAGATAAAAAGGTAAGCTGAACTAAGCTTTTTAAAAAACATGTGTTAACTATGTTTTGTTTCATATATCTTGTGCACATTTAAACATTTTGAAAGAGGAGAGTAGAATGGTCCTGCCTAGATATATATAGGACACCGAACCATTTGTATTATACGTATGTTTAACCTTCACCGGATCACGCGGTGGACTACACAGCCCGGATGATGTGGGTCGTGTACGACCCATATTTCCCAAAGAAGGATTCAACGTAAACAGTTTGGGTTGTACATGACCTACGCCATCCAAATAGGGATACACGATGTTCCGCCTCTTTGCAGAGTATGGGTCGTACACGACCCACGCCACCCGAATAAGGATAAACAACGTACAATTCCTTACATAATTCCATATGGGTCGTCCACGACCCACAGCATCCGGACTGTGTAGTTCAAATTATGTCATCACGTATTTGTTTGTTTACACAGATAATCTTTCAAAAGTTGGGCAATTGGATGGTCGTATGGTAATTAGAGATTACATGAAGTCTCAATTTAAAACTCCAAATAGTATCTATATATATATACGACTTGTGTCTGTGTGTGTGTGTGTGTGTGTGTGTGTGATTGATCGCCATGCACGGCCAAAGTTCTCGATGGATCTGCTTCAAATTTGGTGGGCTTATTGACAGAGACCCCGGACACAACCTGATCGATGAGATATTTCAACACGTGCTCTCAGCGCGCAGCGCTGAACCGATTTTCGTTTTTCACTGCACGTTACTATTTTTAGATCTCCCTTCCTTCGTGCGCTGGCGTCAATCGATATTCCCGTTTGTACGTTTATATTTAGAAGGTCACTGCACGTTACTAATTTTAGATCTCCCTTCCTTCGTGCGCCGGCGATGCCGGCGTACACCCGGCAAAGCCGGGTCCCCGGCGACGGCCGGGTATTCGGCTCTACTTCTTCCCGGCGAAGCGGGTAATCATCTAGTCAGAGATAAAGACGGTTTTGTGAGGCTCTGGCTCGTCCACGACATACGAAGCACGGTAAAGGTTAACAAGTCGCGTAAGGCGAAATTACTACATTTAGTCAAGCTGTGGAACTCACAGAATGAAACTGAACGCACTGCATTTTTTCACAATGACCGTAGTCCGCCGCTCGTGCAAAAGGCAGTGAAATTGACGAGCCTGTTTAGCGCGGTAGTGGTTGCGCTGTGCTGCATAGCACGCTTTTCTGTACCTCTCTTCGTTTTAACTTTCTGAGCATGTTTTTAATCCAAACATATCATATCTATTATGTTTGTTGAATCAGGTACCGACAAGGAATAAGATGAAATTGTTTTAAAATCAATTTTGGAAATTTATTTTAATCGTAATTTTTATATTTTTAATTTCCAGAGCTTGTTTTTAATCCGAATATAACATATTTATATGTTTTTAGAATCAGAAAATGATGAAGAATAAGATGAACGTAATTTTGGATCGTTTTATAAAAACATCATTTTGATTACAATTTTCAAATTTTTAATGATCAAAGTCATTAATTTATTGTTAAGCCTCCAAGCTGAAATGCAATACAAAAGTCCGGCCTTTGTCGAAGATTGCTTGGCCAAAATGTCAATCAATGTTATTGAAAAAATGAGGGTGTGACAGTGCCGCCTCAACTTTTACAAAAAGGCGGATATGACGTCATCAAAAACATTTATCGAAAAAATTAAAAAAACCATCTGGGGATATCATACCCAGGAACTCTCATGAAAAATGTCATAAAGATCGGTCCAGTAGTTTACTCTGAATCGCTCTACACGCACACACACACACACACACACACACACACACACACACACACACACACACACACACACACACAGACACACACACACACATCACACACACACACACACACACACACAACTTGACTAAATGTAAAAAGGAACCACCGTTTTCCTTTGTCAATGTTAG
>NC_090245.1:36532535-36535035 GCF_037325665.1 Littorina saxatilis | reverse complement strand
TAATGTTAACGTTACCAAGGCATCAGACGGTGTTAGGCAATGTGAACTCAGGCCAGGAAAAGAAACAGCGAACCTTACAAGCAGGACAGCGTGTTCTACAGGAGGACAGACACACTGCTTGTTGTTTTCCTACAGCTTTGACGTGAATGATGTATTTGAGTTCAGTGTCAGCGTCAGCTGCGATATGTCTGACAAAGCAGAATTATTGGTGTGGGTAACGTCTTCAAGCGTTAATTTGAGTGAAGCCACAGTTCCAATAACTACAAACTACAACTATAGTGTTATTTTCAAGGTAGACACACTTGCACTCTCTAATCAAAATCAGATACAAGGTTTAGTCCGCATAAGTAATATTCGGTATACAAACACATCTTGCTCACTACAACCACCAGCTGCATCACCAACATCGACTGCAACGACAAAAAGTTCATGTAACATTTCACCACCGTCGACCAGTAATGGAGTTGAACAAACACAGCCCACACACACTAGTACACTGTCTCCCGGTGACGGCGAGAAGACGCCTACAGAGTCATCAAAAGAAGTTGGGATCGTCGTCGGTGTCGTTGTTGGTGGCATCGTCCTTATTGTTGTCGTCATTTTGTTTGTTGTTCTGTTAAGAAGAAAACGAAGCCACTCGTCGAAAGCAAACAACACACCAGATACCTCTGGCCAGCATCGTACAAACACAGCATTGTCCACGCAGCCGTCAGACAACTGCTGCAGCATAAGAAGTCTCAGAGATCCACAACCTTCTTCTGAATCTGCAATGCCTGAGTATGCTATGGTGAACAAGCCGCGAAAAATAAAGCAGGAAAATCGACCACAAAGTCCCTACGAAAACCGCGACCATGACGCACAGAATCTCAACCAGAACTCAGAATCAGACAGAGCACAAGGTCAGGATAGAGATGGCATCGGCTCCGCGCCAAGAAACCCAGATCCGATGATTGCAAGCGGTAGTAGTGTTTACCAAGTACCACGCGGAGATACCACAACAAAGTCAGAAGATCAAGGCGAAGAATACAACGCGTTGGATTTTGAGGGAAAGCGATCTGTTTCAGAGAAAAGACACGCTGAAGGGGCAATTGATGATAGTGCAGCCACCTGAATAACGGGGATGAGGACGCTTACAATGAGGTTGACAGGCATACGAAACCACAGGGTTTCAGTGATGTATATTCTCACATTCAGTAGAACTAAGGTGACACGTTATGCACTCTGCATGCTGCCATGCATGACCTGTATCAAGTGCTCTGAGGCCGATATCGGCGTACAGGATGAAACTGCGTCTATCAGTTAGGTGTCTGATGCTAGGTGTAAATACTTTAGTGTAAGGGGTTGAGTATGTTGCTGGTTAATTATGTTGTGCATTTTTAGTTTCATTACAGTGATAATTAAGCGTCCTTTACATTTTATGATGTGTATGTTCCTATCCGAGTGTTTGGTATTTTATCTTGATTGTAACGAGTTTTCTGCACGAAGGTCTTCATTGCAATAACGCGTCCCTTTCATTGCTCAAGTACTACTGTGGAGGAATAAGCATGGACATTCAACGGTTCTGAAAAAAATGCTTTTCTTTGTGTGTTTCTGTATGTTGTTTGTTTGTTTGTTCTGTTTTGGTTCGACAGTTAACATTCAATCAATGTTATAGGCTAGGTTGTACCGACGTAAGGCAGCTAATGCCTGGTGATAGTTGTCGACGGAGGTTTTTTTCGTGTACCCATTTTAAGTGACTACGTACAGCGAAATAATAAGTCCTTAGGAAAAACATGTATATCGAAGCAATGTCAGTGTTAAAATGCAGTTCGTGATTAAACGAGTTTATGACATGTTTCTTAGATCATATATCTTCTTGAAGAATGACGATTGTTAAAAAAAGAAAAAAGAAAATCTGCCCTGTTTCAACATGACTTTTCAGGCAAATGACTGTGCCAGCTTACTTGTTCTTTATCAATTGTTTAGACGAAGAGTACGTCTCTTTAAACCTTGAAAGGCTACATTTTAAGCGTTACGAAATGAACGTATGTCTTATCAGTATTCATTCATTAATGAATAAGTTTTGGTTAGCTTAAAAAGTTGCTGATTTTGAAGAATTCATACCAATAGGTTTGAGCATTAGTGTGTTGTTAGGGCAGTTAGTAGCTGGTTTTTCGCGTTCGAATCTTAATAACAAATTTGTGACCCTCCACCACGAAATGAGTCGCATGTCACCTCGCGCGGTTCTGCGCTAGACTTAATATAAGTCCGGGGAGGGTCTGGTAACAGTGTGAGGATCACCTTAGTCACAGACTTATAACTCAAACGCTCTTTTCTAAAACGGTTTTCACCACTGGATAAAAAAAAAACCTTTAGGAAAACGTAAACATATGAAAATCATGCAAAGGTGACATGCGACTCATTCCGTTGTGGATGGTCACATTTCACTTGTACTACTACTACGTTACAGTGCTTTTAAGTTATGCAAATAATGCTTATTATAGTTTGAACATAACATCTT
>NC_090245.1:36515035-36527535 GCF_037325665.1 Littorina saxatilis | reverse complement strand
GGGAAATAAATGTCATGTTCCCCGGGGAATAAATCCCCGGTTACCATAGTTGCAGGAAGCCCTATTACATGGATAATCAAAAGCAAACCCAATAGAAACGCTCGAGGATTCTTCGGCTCTTTTCATTGGCGTTTCCCCAGACCTAAACAGACGACACTGCTTCGCCAAGTTCCAAATACGAACTGGCAAACTGGCAAATGTAAACAAAAAACAAAACTACCTCATCAAAGGTCATACATTTATGCTTTATCGCAAACAAATGAAACATATCGATATGTTTTATCTTCTCACAAAGTCATGGAGTGCGTGTATCTCTGTTTGGAGAAACACGAACGTCAAGTTTAAGTCAAACCAATTGACCCCTGACACACACATTTTGACCCGTGCACAAGACGTTGTATCGATAAACTAAGCGCAAATAAAAAAATAATAATAAAAAAGCAAAGAACATAGCAACAAGAAATGAAGACATCTGACAAAGCCGAGCAAGCAGAATGACAAGTCTAATGAAAAACAGAGAGGCAATGAGAAACAAGATCGCGATTATCTTTCCTTCGCGGCACGACGCAATTAAATCGTTTGTGTCCTTTGACCCAATTCGTGCAGTGCTGCACGATGCAAATCTTCTGTGACCTTTGACTCAACGTAGCTTCAATATTCGATTACTAATATTTACCACTGAAAACCGAGGGGTGGAATACCGAGAGGGGCAGGGTGGTAGGGCGATGGTGAAATGTAATGAAGAGACACGTGTAGCAATAAGAGAAAACCGATTCTGCAATAACACAAACAAGAACAAAAAACCCAACACTGACCTATATGAATATTTAATCAATAATATGATCGTCTGCGTTGCAGGTGTGCAAGTGAAGGGTTGGGGGGGGGGTGGTAACTTGATCATTAATTTGTGTGTGTCAGTGTTTGTGTTCATGGACTGATTGTGAGGGAGGGGGAGGGTGGGGTGGGGTGTGTTTCAGGTTTTGGTGTGGGTATGAAACGAGCAAAACAATACCCACACCACAAAATCTTGGAGGCAAAAAACACTCGCCGTCGCATCATTTTGTCCGCACAATATTATATGCACCAACAACCGGAAAGAAAGGTGACAATGGAAAAAGACTCATCTTTGCTTCCTGCGATTCCTTGCCCCCGACTCGAACGTCGCACGATAATCCACATAACAGATCTGTTGTGAGATGGTCAACGCTGACTGTGCAAGCAAATCACCTCGTTTGAAATACGACAATCCCATCGCTCGAATGCAACATGTGGGCACTATCGTCTCAAAGGCGCTTACTGTTGGTTTCACACACCACTCTGTAGTCGGAACCTACAGAACTTCGCATCCTCAAACCTGACATACTTGTCTCAACATTATAAACTCAAATCACACACAGTAAGTTGCTTTCGCACGCCAGCTTTGAACAACGTGCTGGGGCCCTGAACATGCATTATAATAACAGAACTCGCGTTTCAAACCATGGCTCCCTGTGTTGATTTTTCACTTAATGTTGAACCACCAAAATGATGACAAAAACGATGTTTGATGGTTTGTTGCCAGACCAGCTTTTTTGTTGGTCCTCGGGGGGCATATCGACTTTTGTTTCATATTTATTGACCGCGGCCTTCGGCCTTGGTCAATAAATATGAAACAAAAGACGATATGCTCCCCCTCGGACCGACAAAAAAGCTGGTCTGTCAACAACCCATCAAACATCTTATAATATCTGACTACATTTCACGGGTGAAGCAAGTGTACCTTTAGTAGAGTTTCAGAACAATCATGTAAATTAGTAAGCTTTGAGAACAATCACGTATGAGGGCTTACATGATTACGATGAAATAAATAGTAGACTTTCAGAACAATCATGTAATAGTCACTTTTCAGAACAATCACGCGTAACAGACGTGCTTTCTGGAGCTTCTGTGACGATGCTTTGTGGCCCGGAGATGGATTCTAAAAATTCGTCTCCTGTGGGTTATTGTGCATTTTGTTGCACAACCAGAATGATGACAAAAACGATGTATGGTGGCTTGTCGTCAGACCAGCATTTTGTTGTTGGTCCTCGGGGAGCATATCGCCTTTTGTCTCACATTTATCAACCGCGGCCTTCGGCCTTGGTCGATAAAGATGAAACAAAAGACGATATGGTCCCCTTGGACCAACAAAAAAGCTGGTCTGTCAACAAGCCACCAAACATCTTATAATATCTTGTAACAATATTCTAAACAGAGTATGTGTTAGGCTTCTTGCCTGAGTACACTTTAGTTTTCATTTCGGGCTATTTTACGATCCTTTGAGGGTCTGAGAAACACATGTATGTACTCACTATACATGCAGACGACATGTGCAACAATGTATATTGCGGATGGAAACCACTTGTTTATTTCAATACCTGGTTTTCTCTCAGGTTCTGGGAGATTGGTAATGCATTACTCTCAGTTTCTCTTTTTGCATATTTATACATGTCGTATGCATTTAGAGGACTTCAGGAAAAAGCATCAGACTATAACTCATACAATTAGTGTTTGTGTGTGTGCGTGTGCGTGTGTGTGTGTGTGTGTGTGTGTATGTGCGTGCGTGTGTGTGTGTGTTGTGTGTGTGTGTGTGTGTGTGTGTGTGCGTGCGTGTGTGTGTGTGTGTGTGTGTGTGTGTGTGTGTGTGTTTGTGTGTGTGTTCTCTGTCTTTCCTAATTTACTTGGTTTATGAAGGGGAAAGCTAAACAGAAGTTACATCTTTTGTAATCGCTGATAATATTAAGCAATGCGTTATTTATTGGCGTGTTTAATTTGTTTATTAAGGAACTTAATCAAGCAACTGCTCAACAAGTACATCTTTTTTTCACTCACTGACTCATGAATTCAAGCAATTTCTCACTTGCTGGCTCATTTACTTGCACAATGAATAGCTCACTTGTTCACTCCTTCCATCTAAATTATCAATCAGTTCGACAGTTATTTAAAAGCTCGATCAATCAATCACTCAATCGACCAATCAGTATGTCCGCCAACTGAATCAGTCAGTCGGCAAATTAAAAGAATAATGCGTAGTGATGAATGGATATGCTGAGAAAGTAAGCAGCGTACTTGATGTGATTACAGGTCAAGGCGCAGGAGGATGAAACTATTCTATGTTCCGTTTTGTCTGTGCTGCATCTTATATCACCACAACGTCGAAGCTTGTGGCAGACAGAAAACCCAAACTTCGAGCCAGCAACCTTCTAAAAATAGCGGAGACATTCGCCCTGCTGGTTTATGCGAATGGAATACAAGTAATAGTTATTCTGTGGAGAATGTTCCAAACACAACTAAATTGATCATTGATTTGAAAAATACGACTTACGTTGGCTGTATAACATTTTTACTAACTTGCACTAGCGATGGAGGCACATTCTGCTTGATATTTGACTATCGTTTTGATTCCAACGACACTGGTGATTTGAGTGTGGGAATCAAGAATGAAACACATGCACATGACGCGTCAGCGATATGGAGAGTGTCTTTAGGTAATGGTAGGAGCGAAGCTAACGTGCCGGTGAGTACGCTCGCCAATTTCACAATCGTTCTCAGGGCAACCAGACGCTCCAGTCAATCCACGACAACCATAATGATTGATAACATTCATTATAACGAATCGAACTGCCCATTGTATCCACCTGATGCACACCCAGCAGCGGGAACGAACCCGCCAGTGTATCCGTGTGACGCCACATCGGTCGAGACAACCCCAATAACCGAAAGCCAAAATACAACTGCTTCACCAACGTCAGAGGCGAACACTTACAGAAGTGTTGATGGTACAGGCAATGCAGCTGAGGGCATGATCTCTACTACGCTTGTAGACCACGCTTCAAGATCTGTAGAGCAGAGTGAACCAAATGAGGAAACCGAGGATAAAAGCAAGGCATCGGCTATAAATGACCAGTCAAGTACGTACGGTTTAGTTATTGGCTGTGTTGTGGCTGGAATTGTCTTCATCGTCTTCATCATTGTTCTTCTAGCGCTTTTGAAACGAAAACACATCTCTGTGTGTGAGATTTGCCGAAAAGACCAACAACACCAGGAGAACAACGTTTTAAGGAATGCTGTTAACAGCGGCGAAGGTACTGGTCAAGAAAATCCAGATCATATTTCACAAAAGGACACGAACGTCCATCGCCGCCTTGAATTTGGATCAACCGCACAGTCCTCAGACCCCAACTGCGACACTGAAAGCGCTGAAGCACCAACGTTCCACCCAGGATTCTGCCAATACTCAGTACGCAGTGGTCAAGAAGAAACGCAAAGCCGGAGCAAGCCTTCCTCGAAACGGTCAAGGAAATACACAAACATGCTCCATTACCAACGGATATTGTCATGAAATGACAGAAATCGGCTCGAAGCATGTAGAAACTGCTTACAACAAGTGGACAGGAGCACAGCAGCCTGATACATTGTACAACTCCCTGGACTTTATACGGAAGAATCCTCTTCAAGCCAAGCCTGACTTGGATGAAGGTGTGGTTTACAGTCACCTGAAGGAAGGGGCTGAGGGCACGTACAGCAAGATAGATAGAGAGAAGAGGGTGCAGGTGATCGATGGGGAATACTCTCATATCAAGTGAGCTTAAGCGTGTCGGTGGAACAGCCAAAGCATCACCGCGTATAACCAGTGATGGAGGTGCTGATTTCCGTATACTGAAGAGATGTTAGCAGCCCGAGGTTACTACACTGAGATTGGCTTTTAATTTGTATGTTTACAACATGCTTTCCTATTCGTATATATTCTAGATGGCACACCTTCTGTCTGTTACTCCCTGTTTGATTTGTTTGGTTTGTTTGTTTGTTTGTGTGTTGGCCCTTTTAAGGGTGGAGGAGGAGGGGGCTGGGGCGGGAGGTGGTAGCAACATTTTACATATTGATAAGGTAATTATGTGTGTGTGTGCAGAAGATTATCCCCCCCGCGCCCTTGAGATATTGTCTACATCATCAATCATATTTTCTGAAAACAAGAGTATACACTTACATCGATTATCCTTAGCATGTCCTTTGATGTAATTGGAACTAGCGTTTTGTGTTCAATATGTACGCAAGTGACTGTCTGCTTAATCTTAAAAAGCTGTTTCGTTTAGCTTCCATAGTGCAGTGTATATATACATTCGCTTTCATGCTGTGATCCTCTGCTGTCTGGTATACGTCCTCCTGAGATAGTATGCACCGTTTCATATTTGTTTAGCTGTTTTTCGGTTGTGAAACAGCACTTTTAAATGATACTTGTGGTGTGTGTGTGTGTGTGTGTTTCCAAATTGTTTCTGTTAGTTAGATATTTTTGAAGTTTGTCATGTTTCATTTTGTGTTGATATCAATCTAGTGTTGGTGCTTGTAGTTCACTCTGGCTGCTCGTGTTCCTTGTTAACATCTTGTGAATGATTTGCAATTAACACATGTACATATAGTAACATACGCATAACTATGGTGTACACAAACGTATACGGGTAGAGCAGCGATTACAAATTGCCACAACTACAAGAGCAATGAAATGGGAAGAGGGGGGGTGGGGGGGTGGTGGTGCTGTTATCTGTAATACTTTCATCAATAAATAATTCAGTTGCATTGTCAATGCGCACAGTGAAACTGAGAATACCGTCAGAGTTTTTGCTGCACAATGTTTTTATTTTGATCTCAATTCTTAACTTCATTTGTTTGCATGTTTATTTAACCTCGCTTTCACAGAACACTCTGGTTCATTACCCGAAAACACATCTCGGAGACGTAAGCAAAAGTGTAATAAGATTTGTTTTGTAAATTTATATTTTTGGTCCGCGTTTCGGTTGTTGTATGAGAAATAACACTCAATGAGTACTCTACCCGAGAAGAGAATTTTCTTCGTTTCATTCCCCTCACTCCTCAATAATGTGTGAATAAAATATGTTGCTGCACAATCAGATCAAGTGGTTATTTTTAGTCTTCGTATTAAATAGAATCCAAAATAAATATCACCAAAGCAGCTGTGGTGTACATTTGTATGTGGTTTTTTTCTTCTCATTGTGTTGTAAGTTGAGAGTGCTAAAAATTACATTTCTCTCATTGCTGTCGGTGGCATTGTCGTTGTTGATGTTGTTGTTGATGTTGTTGTTGATGTTGATGTTGTTGTTGATGTTGTTGTTGATGTTGTTGTTGATGTTGTTGTTGATGTTGTTGTTGATGTTGTTGTTGTTGTTGTTGTTGGTGGTGGTGGTGATGGAGGAGGTGATGGAGGAGGTGGTGGTCATGTTGATAAAGATAGATAGTGTATGTGCGCTTTACATAAATAGGTATAATTATGAGAGAGAATACGAATTCGAATCGACCCCTAGTAATGGGGAGATGACATACCTCGTGCAACGAAAGTACGAGAACCAGAGAGAGAGAGAGAGAGAGAAAGAGAGAGAGAGAGAGAGAGAGAGAGAGAGAGAGAGAGAGAGAGAGAGAGAGAGAGAGAGAGAGAGAGAGAGACTGAGAGAGACTGGCAGAGACTGACAGAGAGAGACTGACAGAGAGAGACTGACAGGGAGAGACAGACAGACAGGCAGGCAGACATACAAAGAGAAACTGAGAGACAGAGACAGTTACTCAAACCGACTGACAAAGATGCAAACAACGTGATAACATATGAAAAGAACTTCAGATTAACCTCTTTTGTTTCGATTGTTCATAAAGTTACTGTTTTACGATGCTTTATGATGCATTCCACCTCAACTACAAGACGATCAAAGGCAACAGTTGTAAATATTTTATTTGTAGACAGCGGACAGTTAAATGTTTCCTAAGTACATATGTGACCCCCCACCACGCTAGGCTTAATATAAGTCCGGGGAGTGTCTGGTAACAGTCAGTGTGAGGGTCACCTTAGTCACAGGCTTATAACTCAAACATTTTTGCTCTTTTCTAAAACGGGTTTCACCACTGGATAGAGCATAAAAAAACGAGTCAGGGAAATGTAAAGATATTAAAACATTAAAACCATGCAACGGTGACATGCGACTCATTCAGTGGTGGAGGGTCACATATACGTTTAGTATAAGTATCTCGTATTTTGCATACACGTCAAACCCAAACACAAAACTAACTAATAGAATATTTCTAAAACTGAAGGTTATATTATGTATGCAAAGTCCAAATACAGGAAAGTAAAATATAACTGCAAACAATCTTGGCTTTAATGATAATTAAGGAGAGAAAGTGAGAGAGAGAGAGAGAGAGAGAGAGAGAGAGAGAGAGAGAGAGAGAGAGAGAGAGAGAGAGAGAGAGAGAGAGAGAGAGAGAGAGAGAGAGAGAGAGAGAGAGAGAGAGAGAGAGAGAGAGAGAGAGAACTCGAACTCGAACTCGACAACTTTATTACCGAGGGATGATAGCATTAGGTCCATATGGTCCTTTCTTACAGCTAGTCCCTACTATAATACACACATGAAACAAAGAACAAATATGAAGAATGAAAACATTTAAACAAAAAATCAAATAAAACAAATTTATGTAGGGAAAAGTATAACAAAATAAAAATAAAAAATTCGAAAGTGTGCTTGTTAATGGAAGCATACTATACACTTTCTCTTTCACACATCCTCACACACACTCGCACAAATTGTACACCGACTTAGTCGTTAGAGAGGTGCTTTCGGAGCTGTCTTTTAAAAGAAGATAATCACAGACATGACTTGATATTTACAGGTAGTGAATTCCAAAGGAACGCACCAGAATAAGAAAAACTAGTTTTAAACAAATCGATGCGGGGCCTTGACAAGGCAAGGTTATTTCGAGTGTTTGAATAATATGACGGAGATGATTTGAAGAGTTGTATAAGATATGTTGGGGCGTCCTTATAGACGACTGTATACATAAATGAACATTTATTATACAAAAGCTGCTTTTTTAAGCTTAACATCCCAATACTTTTCATCTTTTCCTTTGTAGAAAGAGATGGACTGGGCAGAACTAGTTCAGCAGCTCTACGCTGGAGCGAGTTCAGCTTCTTCAAGTGAACTTCACTACACCCGTCCCATACTATGGAAGCATAATCAATATGGGGTTTTATGTGGGCATTGTAAAATAGTTTTCTTGTGTCTAGATTAATAATGCTTTGTAACTTTGACAAAAGAAACAGGTTTTTAAGCAATTTTTTTGCAGATTCCATTGATGTGAGTCTGCCATTTGAGATTATTATCAACAGTAAGTCCCAGTAAACGGTGCTCAGCTACTTGCTCAATGGAGTGCTCATTTAGGGACAGACTCAGAGTCATTTCTGAAAGTTGATGTTTTTGGCGAGTGCTGATTATCATAGACTTTGTTTTAACTGGATTAATAAGCATACGATTTGCAGAACACCACTCAGAAACATCGTTTAGGCTCTGTTGTAATTTGTCTTGAATTTGTGCAGGGCTGTTCCCTGTTGCATGTAAGGTAGTAGCATCTGCTAACATATGACACTCAACAGATTCGGACTGTAGGTACAAGGGCAAATCATTTATATACATGCAAAATAATACAGGTCCTAAAACAGACCCCTGTGGCACTCCACATTTCACAGTGCCCTGAAAAGACGTATCGTGTACGTATACAGATTGAACCCTCTCTTTAAGATAAGAGTAAAAAAAAGTGACAGTGCTAGAGAGAGAGAGAGAGAGAGAGAGAGAGAGAGAGAGAGAGAGAGAGAGAGAGACAGAGAGAGAGAGAGAGACTCGGAGAGAGAGAGAGAGAGAGAAGAAGAGAGAGAGATAGATAGATAGAGAGAGAGAAGAAGAGAGAGAAAGAGAGAGAGAGAGAGAGACAGAGAGAGAGAGACAGAGAAAGACAGAGAGAGAGAGTATGGGGTGGGGGTTTGGGGGCATACAGACGGAGACACAGACAGAGTGGGGGGGGGGGGGGAAGACAGACGGAGAGATTAAGAGACACACAGAGAGAGGGGTGAGGAAGACGGAACTATATTTATACAATAAAAGAGATGTGAAACTCTGCTTCTTCTTTTGGCCTATCTTTACAAGAAGTACATAACTCTAATGACATCAGAATATTATGATCAAGTGAATCAACCATGCAACAACAGCAAAAAATAACACATACAAACATAAACAACAATCAAATCACAGATTAATTCTAATCTAATCGTTAAAAACACGTATTAATATAAGCAAAAAACATAAGGATTATAGTCAGCTATTGCAACAAGAACATTTTTACCAAAACTTATCACATGATAAACAGAAAAAAACAAAACAAGTTTGGTTCTAAAACCCAAGAAAACAGGAAAGGCGCTTGACAATACGTACGATACGATCCAAATGCATTGACAAATATTGCTATTCTGATAGACACGTTGGGAAATTCGGCGGTTGCGATTGGATAGTCTTAAATCGATCTTCGGGCCATATTTTCCCGGACGTTGCTCAATATCCTTTATATTTACAAAAAAACAAACACAACGTGGTTCCGGTTTCTTCACCGTCGATGAAACACTCGCATACCTGGTCAGGTTTGCTTTTGTGACCGTACATGAAATACATTCCGGGTAACAAAAAAAAACCAATTCTTGGACAGGCAACACACCTTCCAAAACTCTAGTAGCTGCAGTCAAGCAGACGGTCTTTCCAGTGCTTTAAGTTGTCACTGAATCAGCAAACTCGTCTTTCCTTATTCAACGTGCATTGTGTGCAATGTTGAAAGAAGTTACCAATCTGAAACATTTAGACGTTGACTTTCTTCTGTAACAATCCTTGTCCTCTCATGATCCATAGACTTACTGCAGTCAACATTCGCGAAATTACTATTAGATCCAGTCATGGATCTGACTTGGTGAGGGAGTTGAAAAGCCGTATCATTTCATCTCATGATAAACTTTCACGCTACACTAGTCATCAGTATTTTTTATCTCACTGTCTCCAGCAACATATCGTCCCGTGAAAATTGGTGTTTACTGTGTTTTTTTCTAATTAAAATTACTATTACAGCAGAAGTCAGACTTTCGAAAAAACAAACAGAATGTTACCCATACAAGCATGCTACGTGACGTCATACCAAACCTAGCAAATTGACGAAGTGCGAAGTTTCCGGTTGTCTCGTGTCTTCTCCATGGGTTTTTCAATGTTCTGTCATTTCCGTCGGTACATGTACAAGGGCTATGCGCACTGAGGCGTTGTCTGTAATACCAAACATGGACCATGCGGGTAGTTTTCGCTGATAACAAAATTTGTTCATGTCTTCGACTCGTCGACATTATAACTGTCTTGTCTAAATATTGGACCCTATTGCTGCGCTGAAAACACAATAACTGTGAATGCAATGAAGCTACGCTCATGTTCGACTGCACAAAGACATTAACACATGAAAGCAGACGTTGAAGGAAAGGATCCAGTTCCATACTTCGAGTCAAGTCAGCTCATAAACGCCAAGCAGGGTAACAGCTTCATTATCACTGTTCTACCAGATGTGAGAGTATTCATCACCATCCACCTCCGGCCTCTTCTGCCTGTCAACCTCACTGTAAGTGCCATCCTCTCCGTCATTCAGATGGTTGTACAAATCGCCCGCACCACCTTCATATTTCCCTTCTGCGTGGTCAAGGTCTGCAACACGTCTGTTTCTTTCAAAGTCCAGCGCGTTGTATTCTTCACCTTGGTCTTCTGAGTTTACTGTCGGATCTCCGCGTGGCACTTGGTAAACACTGTCGGCTCCTGCCGTCAGTTGATCTTGGTTTCTTGGTGTAGAAGTGATACCATCCCTATCCTGGCCTTGTTCTTCCGCCGTTTCCGATTCTGCATTCTGCAAGTATTGCTCTGAGCTCTGGTCGCATATTTCATGAGGATTTAGTGGTGGGTTTTCCTGTCTCGTTTTTCGTTGCTTGTTCACTACAGCATATATGGCGGGCATTGCAGACTCGGCAGAAGGTGTCGGAACTTCTGGATTTCTGATGATGTTGCAGCTGTCTGACTGCTGTGTGGGCGGTAATTCGTTTGGATGGCGACCATCAGGGTTTTGTTGTGTGCTATATGCTTCCCACGAATGCCGTCGTTTTCGTCTAAACAGAATGAGAAGCAAAGCAACAATGACAATAATGACGATGACACCAACAACGACACCTGCGATAATCCCAATGTCATTTGACGTCTCTACAGGTTCATCTTCATCGCTCCGTGGTGGAGACGACCGTGTGTTCGTCATTGTAGTGCGCGTCTGTTGATCTCCACCATTTGAAGTAGTGGAGTGCGGAGTTAACGTAGTGTCAGTCACAGTTTCGTCAGTTGTCGTCGTGGTCGTTGGGTTGGCAGAAGTACGTATTTGCTGATTTCCACCAGTTGAAGAACTGGTATAGAAGGGTGCAGTTACTGTAGTTTCAGTAACTGTCTCGTGTGATACAGTAGTTGCAGTCACTGTCTCGTGTGATATTGCAGTTGCAGTCACTTTCTCGTGTGATATTGCAGTTGCAGGTACTGTCACGTGTGGTATTGTAGTTGCAGTCACTGTCTCATGTGATATTGCTGTTGCAGGCACCGTCTCGTGTAGTATTGTAGTTGCAGTAACTGTCTCGTGTGATATTGCAATCGCAGGCACTGTTTCGTGTGATATTGTAGTTGCAGTCACTGTCTTGTGTGATGTTGTAGTTGCAGTCACTGTCTCGCGTGATATTGTAGTTTCAGGCACTGTCTCGTGTGATGTTGTCGTCTTTTGAGTGGGCGAGGGGATGGTGCTGTTACATGAACTTGGTATTGCAGAAAGAGATGTTGGTGATGCAGCTGGTGGTTGAAACGAGCAGTTGATGTTGGTTGTTAGTTTTTCGTAGCGAAGCGCATCTATGCGTACCGAGCCTTGGTTTGCATTTTGTCCACAATGTCTTTCCGCCTTGAAAATTACATTGAAGTCATGGTTTGTTGTTATGGGAACACTAGCTTCGTTCCAGCCACCCCCTGACGACAATACCCACAGCAAGGATTCATTCAAACCGTATTTAATGCTGACACTCAATGTTAATGTATTGTCAACATCGACGCCATAGGCAAACCTAAAGCAATGTGTCTGTCCTCCTGTGGAACATGCTATCTTGCTTGTAAGACGTCCTGTGTCTGATCCTCGGACGAGTTGAATATACCCTCCAAATGTACGATTCATTGTTTCGAAAGTACCGCCGTGAGTCCAGTTGCAGAGAGTAAATGCATGAGCTAGGTCTACAAATTGACAGTTTCCTGGACCATTTGTGTCACACCCAGCAGCGCCAGGGGTCAATGAAGCAAGGCAGAGAAGCTGAAAAATACGAGTTGTTGGCAGATACATTCTTCTGAATCTGAAACGGAAAAAAAGGAAACTATTAAAGTACCTTCATTTTGTTTTGTGTTAAGAATGGTGTGTGTGTGTGTGTGTGTGTGTGTGTGTGTGTGTGTGTGAGTGTGTGTGTGTGTGTGTGTGTGTGTGTGTGTGTGTATGTTTGTGTGTGTGTGTGTGTCTGTGTGTGTGTGTGTGTGTGTGTCACTTCCCGTTAATGTCTAATAAAGTATTGC
>NC_090245.1:36455035-36510035 GCF_037325665.1 Littorina saxatilis | reverse complement strand
CCAGTTGTGAAGGAAGAAACGCTTTTTTCTAAGGAAACCACATTTCAAGAAAGCAGCAGAACAATGTAGATTGCGCGTGAAAGCGAAATATAAAATAAAAAAGAACAAACAAATACTGTACTTTTGTCTTTTGAAAATTCAACAGAGTTTTTGTCTGTGTAGTATACGAACACAGTGCATTTTTTTCTGTTTAAATAAGGATATTGTGTTTTTAAAATGATGCGTTGAAAAATGACATTTTTTTAAAATAATACAACAGGGCAACATAAAAGCAAAACAAGTAAATCACACAAAAACTAAAACATAACAACGAAAGAAATATACAAATGTAAAAGTAAATGAATAAAAGGCACACAAAACAGCATGTAAATCGTTCACCCAGAATAGGTGGTGCATTAAACTCACTTGACACCGTTGTCTGAGATGTAAAACTGTTGTGCTCAATTATAACATGTTTCAAAGCTTGTTTTGGATGTGCAATGATGTCTTTAAGATTTGCAGATGTAAGGAAGCTATTAATGAACATATATACTAAACCAAATCTTTTTTCAAATCTAAAATATGCAATAATTCATGTATTCAACGGAGTCACCCCAACAACTTCGCCAAGACCACGTTTTGACGTGTTCTATTTTTCGAACTTAGGTTTAAATACAACACCAAATAAAAGCTACTGAAGCAACAAGTAAGAAAATAATCTTACATAGATAAAGCTCTTCCAAAAGATTCACCATATTTGCCTGGTATCATAATGCCAGAGTAGGCGCTGATCACGAATCCTAGCCAACCAGCATCGGACATCATGGTACTGGGAGGATAAATGACAACGAACGAAGACTCTTTGTGTGATGGAGGAGGAAGTGGTGATTTGAAGGAGTAGGTAGGTGGATGTATGCACCTTGTTGTAGTAGACCCCGAAGTAAGGAGTACACCATGTGGGTGCCTCTTTAGTGTCTTGCACTGAACGAACAATACTTGCATTCGTAATGGACTTTATACGCGTGTAGAGAATGATAGACAAGAGGTCACTAGCTGGCACAGACCGACGAATCACTTGATGCAAAATTAAACTCTGGAAAAACCATGACTGTTGGTTCACATTTCTCTTTAATTTCTGTTCCTTTCCTCGCCGACACAGCCAATGGCTGGGTCAATGGCTGGCCACATAACAGTACCAATGCAGCCATGATAACAGATTGTAAAATACAAGTCCGTCATCTATCTCGTTCTGTTCTGGACAGTTCTCCCTGAACAGTTATCCCAACAACCTCAAACGCTATCATGTACATAGAAAAGGTGTTATCAAAACCACCGATCAGAAGTAAGTTAACAAGACTGCAATCGCATCTCATTGGTCGAGCAGGCAAACAAATCGTAATCTTACATACACACACGCTGAACACGCAACCTGAAAGAAAAGATCCAGTTCAATGCTTCGAGTCAAGCCAGCTCATGAACGCAAAGCAGGGTAACAGCTTTCTTTCTTTATTTGGTGTTTAACGTCGTTTTCAACCACGAAGGTTATATCGCGACGGGGAAAGGGGGGAGAGGGGATAGAGCCACTTTTCAATTGTTTCTTGTTCACAAAAGCACTAATCAAAAATTTGCTCCAGGGGCTTGCAACGTAGTACAATATATTACCTTACTGGGAGAATGCAAATTTCCAGTACAAAGGACTTAAAGGGTAACAGCTTCATTATCACTGTTCTACCAGATGTGAGAGTATTCATCACCATCCACCTCCGGTCTCTTCACCCTATCCACCTCACTGTAAGTGCCATTCTCTCCGTCATTCAGATGGTTGTACAAATCGCCCGCACCACCTTCATATTTCCCTTCTGCGTGGTCAAGGTCTGCAACATAGCTGTTTCCTTCAAAGTCCAGCGCGTTGTATTCTTCGGCTTGGTCTTCTGAGTTTACGGTCGGATCTCCGCGTGGCACTTGGTAAACACTTTCGGTTCCTGCAGTCAGTTGATCTGGGTTTCTTGGTGTAGAAGTGATACCATCACTAACCTGGCCTTGTTCTGCCGCCGTTTCCGATTCTGCATTCTGCCAGTGTTGCCCTGAGCTCTGGTCGCATATTTCGTAGGGATTTAGTGGTTGGTTTTCCTGTCGCGGTTTTCGTTGCTTGTTCACAACAGCGTATACTGGCATCACAGACTCAGTAGAAGTTGTCGGATCTTCTAGATTACTGATGATGTTGCAGTTGTCTGACTGCTGTGTGGGCGGTGATTCATTTGGCTGGCGACTATCAGGGTTTGGTTGTGCGCTATTTGCTTCCAGCGAATGCCTTCGTTTTCGTCTGAACAGAATTAAAAGCAAAACAACGATGAAGATAACGACGATAACACCAACAACGACACCAGCGATAATTCCAATGTCATTTGACGACTCTACAGGTTCATCGTCATCGCCCCGTGGTGTGTCCGTGATTGTACTGCGCGTCTGCTGATCTCCACCGTTTGTAATGGTCTTGGAGGGCGCGGTCAACGTAGTTCCAGTTACTGTTTCGTGAGATATTGTCGTCTTTTGAGTGGTCAAGGGCCAGGGATTGGTGCTGTTACATGAACTTGGCATTGCAGGAAGCGTTGCTGGTGATGCAGCTGGTGGTTGAAACGAGCAGGAGTTTGTTGTTAGTTTGTTGTAGCGAATTGCATCTAAGCGTACTGAGCCTTGGTTTGCAGTTTTTCCACAGTGTCTTTTCGCCTGGAAGATTACACTGAAATCTTGGTTTGTAGTTATGGGAACACTAGCTTCCATCCAACCAACCCCTGAGGACACTACCCACAGCGACGATTCATTCAAACCGTATTTGATGCTGACACGCAATGTTATTATATTGTCAACATCAAATTGATAAGCAAACCTAAAGCAGTGTGTCTGTCCTCTTGTGGAGCATGCTGTCCTGCTTGTTAGAATCCCTGTATCAGATCCTCCGACGAGTTGAATATACCCTCCAAAAGAACCATTCGAAAGTTCAAAATCACCGCTCTGTGTCCAACTGCAGAGAGTAACTCCACCACCTTGGTCTGCAAATTGACAGTTTCCTGGACCATCTGTGTCACACCCAGCAGCACCAACGGCCAATGAGGCAAGGTAGAGCAGCAAAAGAATACGAGTTGTTGGCAGATACATTCTCCTGAATCTGAAACCATAAACAGGCAACCTTTAAAGTAACTAGATTGTGTTTTATGTTAGACATGCTTGTGTGCGCGCGCGTGTGTCTGTGTGTGTGTGTGTGTGTGTGTGTGTGTGTGTGTGTGTGTGTGTGTGTGTGTATGTGTGCGTGTGTGTGTGTGTGTGTGTGTGTGTGTGTGTGTGTGTGTGTTGCACTTCCCGTTAAGGACTAATAAACTGTTGCTGTTGCTATGAAAGGACTCACCTATGACAACAGTTATGGCAACACAACAGGGCGCTTATGCACAGAAACACATTCAAGTTAGACGAAGGCATTTTCACTAATAACATACCTAACTGACGACCAGAATCACTAACCATTCTGAAATATTTCGTTGCAGTACATAGTGCACTAATATCCGAAACTAACCGATCATAAGCATACGACTACCCCGTCCACCCCCCCCCCCCCACCCCCCTCTTCCCTTCCCCCTAACAAACTACGCACACAAACACGCACGCACGCACGCACGCACACGTACACATATACAAACATAGACGGCCTCACGCACGCTTACACACACACACACACACACACACATACACACACACACATATACGCGTACACACACACACACACACACACACTCACACGCACATACACACATATACACACACACACATACACACACACACACACACACACACACACACACACACACACACACACACACAAACGTACGAAACAAGCCAAAGCTTACCTCAAATGTGCGACAAATGTCAACCTCGACCGTACAGTCTTGAGGAATACTGTGCTGTCTCTGAACGGACGTATTTATATGCAGAAAGATTACCGAAAAAACCCCGTCCTTTTTTCAGAAATTGCAATCAGATCTCAATGCCGTCTGGGTAGCATGTGAAGTAGGCCTATTAAGTCTTGAAGACAGGGAAGTAAAATATAGTGGTAACAATATGTGACCCTCCACCACGGAATGAGTCACATGTCACCTTTGCATGATTTTCATATTTTTACATTTTGATAAAGAGTTTTTTATGCTCTATCCAGTGGTGAAAACCGTTTTAGAAAAGAGCAAAAATGTTCGAGTTATAAGCCTGTGACTAAGGTGACCCTCACACTGTTACCAGACACTCCCCGGACTTATATTAAACCTAGCGCAGAACGGCGCGAGGTGACATGCGACTCATTTCGTGGTGGAGGGTCACATATAGTATGCGTGTTGGTGGAGAGGTTGGATGGGTTGGAAAAGAGGGGTTGGGGTGGGGTGGGGGCGTGGCCATGAACAAATCAATAAATCAAAGTGAATTCTACCATGCGAGGTCGTGTGTTGTAGC
The DNA here is from genome assembly GCF_037325665.1 of Littorina saxatilis. Taxonomy (NCBI): domain Eukaryota; kingdom Metazoa; phylum Mollusca; class Gastropoda; order Littorinimorpha; family Littorinidae; genus Littorina; species Littorina saxatilis. The sequence continues at coordinate 36,505,565 of NC_090245.1, read as the reverse complement.
TGTCCTCGTTTTCTTAGCGCGCAGACTTCTTAAATCAAACTGATAAGACCACACTTACACACACACGCACAGACTTATCACACACACACACACACACCCACACACACACACACTTATCATACACACACATGTATATACACACACACATACACACACACACACAAACACACACACACACTTATCATACACACACACACACATACACACACACACACGCACAAACACAGACAGACACACACACAAACACACACACACACACAAACGCGCACACACACAGACGGACACACACACAAACACACACACATACACACACACACACGCACACACACACACGCACGCACACACACAGACACACACACACACACACACACACACACACATCAACACACACACACACGCACACACCCATGCACACACACTTTTTCCGAAGAGCACAAACTGCATGTCAAAATCTCCCTAATAGCCCGTGCGAATGTCATTGTTCTCACCTCTGGAGAATCTTTACACGAGCTAAAAATGTTAATGAAGTTCAAAAGACGTGTAGCCAGGCAGCTTAGCGATATGATGGGGACCGACTTGACAAAAGTGTCAAACTTTGTGAGGCAATTCTGTAGACCCTACTTATTAATTTTTTGCTAGGCCCCATCAAATTTGGCCAATGCAGCCCAGTCATGTGACGTCATCAATTTTTCCATAGCAGTAATAGAGGAAAATACTGCATTTACATGTCTGAGCAAGACGTTTTAAAAATGTAAAGGCAATATGATCAATTCAATGAATACAATCAGAAAAGGATACATTTCAAATAACTTTTTAATCAATAAACATTCATATTTTTGCGAGATATTTGTTTATGGTTTGACAAAACTCGAAAATAAGGCCAAAAAAATCATGTCGCGACATTGTACGTAACTTGCTTCCATAGTATCAGTGAACATGACAATTAAACATTAATTTGTTTCAGAAATATTAGTGTTTATAACTGCTTATTCAGCCCCTTAAAGTTTTCAACATTTAGGAAAACGTCTTTAAAGCAATTCTGGCACTACTGATGATGTACATCGGCAACCGCAGTTGGTACGAGTATGTGGATATCCATTGATCTATTTGTCACAGCTGCACTTGCACCATCTTGTGCATTGCCATCCAGCTTTCCTGCAACCACATGCTCTTTCACCCTTGCATGCACATTTGACTAGTTGCGGGCTGCAAGCTTCAGATGCTATTGGTAGTGTCGTCCAAAAAGGGAGCCGGCCAAGCCTTGCTGTCCTTGTCCAGAGTCCAGCCCCATCCCTCTGGAGATGGTGCTTGCTGCTGGGCCTGGTCAGCAGTGGTCCAAATGCTTGCCTGGTAGACAGCACGGTTTGAATGCTGTAATAATGCTCCCTGTGTGGGAGGAAGGGCTTCCATCATCATCTTGTCTCTGTGGCAAAACAGCTCTCTGCGGGCCTCATCAACAGAGCTCAGCTGGCTGGTTTTGTCATACAGGACAACTGTGAAGCGTTCCAGCAATTTGAAGTGGTGGCTGTTCAACTCCATGGCAACGAAAGGATTCTCTGCAATGAACCTAAAGGCCTCTGTTACTGCAGGATAACATTTCCATGCAGCCCATGCAGACAGTTTTCCTTTGCCAAAAAAGGCAGAGACCGTGTCGCAACCGGTGAAGCTGAGGAAAGTGGGGAGGGCTGTAGACTTTTCCTCTCCAAGGGCTAGAGCAATGGCATTGATGTGAAAGTACGTGAAATTCTTTCCTGTGCCGAAAGCAATCCAAATTTCTGCCGCTGGACACATTGCTTGAAGCTTGCGGAAATGTCCAATGATGATGACGATGACGTCAGTGTCCACAGTGCGAACTAAGCAAGCACAGGACCCAGTCTGCAGTGCATTTTGTAGATGCAGCAGTATCTTTGTGTCTGCTTCCTCGTGATCATTGTCTGGCTTCAGTAAAGTAGACCCGATCCGATTTCCGATGTTTCAATGACCTCAAAATGCCGGGCATACATATGTTAAAGCGTAATTGGGCCATAGGTAGTGATGTCTTTGTCTTTCCAAGTCTTGCGGAGTTCTTTTTGCGACTTTCATGGTAAGTTATTTCCTTGTTCGCTTCTTAAGGGGGGACTGTATGTACGTGCTATTTGTCATTGCCGCAGCTTATTCCCCCATATACTCTGTCCGGTTGTTGTTGAATTTATACCATGCGTCCCAACAACTGTTGTCACTGGGGCTGGCCCAGGAATTAAAGGGTCAAGAGAACATTTGAGAGCGGCGATTGCGATTATAGGGCTACCTTCTACATGACTACTACATCGGCACCATCGTCCTTCTCAGTATAGGCATACTCAACAGCTTGGCAATCATGGTGGTCAGTATGCGCGGCACCATTCGTGACAGTCGGCCAAATTGCTGGAACGCTTCACAGTTGTCCTGTATGACAAAACCAGCCCGCTGAGCTCTGTTGATGAGGCCCGCAGAGAGCTGTTTTGCCACAGAGACACTAGATGATGACGGAAGCCCTTCCTCCCACACAGGGAGCATTATTACAGCATTCAAACCGTGCTGTCTACCAGGCAAGCATTTGGACCACTGCTGACCAGGCCCAGCAGCAAGCACCATCTTCAGAGAAATGGGGCTGGACTCGGGACAAGGACAGCAAGGCTTGGCCGGCTCCCTTTTTGGACGACACTGCCAATAGCATCTGAAGCTTGCAGCCAACTAGTCAAATGTGCATGCAAGGGTGCAAGAGGATGTGGCACCACATGTGGTTGCAGGAAAGCTGGATGGCAATGCACAAGATGGTCCAAGTGCAGCTGTGACAAATAGATCAATGGATATCCACATACTCGTACCAGCTGCGGTTGCCGATGTACATGCCAGAATTGCTTTAAAGACGTTTTCCTAAATGTTGAAAACTTTAAGGGGCTGAATAAGCAGTTAAAAACACTAATATTTCTTAAACAAATTCATGTTTTATTGTCATGTTCATTGATACTATGGAAGCAAGTTACGTACAATGTCGCGACGTGATTTTTTGGGCCTTATTTTCGAGTTTTGTCAAACCATAAACAAATATCTCGCAAAATTATGAATGTTTATAAAATTATTTGAAATGTATCCTTTTCTGATTTTATTCATTGCATTGATCATATTGCCTTTACATTTTTAAAACATCTTGCTTAGACATGAAAATGCAGTATTTTCCTCTATTAATGCTATGGAAAAATTGATGACGTCACATGACTGGGCTGCATTGGCCAAATTTGATGGGGCCTAGCAAAAAATTAATAAGTAGGGTCTACAGAATTGCCTCACAAAGTTTGACACTTTTGTCAGATCTGTCCCCATCCGGTCAAAAAATCGACGTAAGCTGCCTAGCTAGTGGGTTTTTTTCAGAAATCGAATTCCGACGCGACGCAAGCGCGGTCTGGGTGGCAAGTGACATAATGCACGCCGTAGACGGTGGCTGCATGGGGAATTGCCTCCGCACTAACTTACACTGCTGAAGAGCAACACGCAGGGTGAGTTTCTGCACAAAATCGTCTCTGTTTTCTCCAAAATGACATATCATCACAATTCTGGCGTTTGTACTTCGACCTAAGGTGTTATAGCATCCCATCATCGATTTTCTTCTTTTCTTCGATGCATTTGTTAACCTTGAGCTTCGATTATTTATGCTTTTCTTGCAAAGTTTGCGTAAATTCTGACTTTCCACAGTTATTACGGAAAATCAAGGTTATCAATCAAACTGCAGTCTATTGGAATATCATTATTGTTTATTAGTTGACATGTGGTCCAAGTTGTGTCATCCAAAGTCTCGTAAGGCGAAATTACTACATTTAGTCAAGCTGTGGAACTCACAGAATGAAACTGAACGCACTGCATTTTTTCACAATGACCGTAGTCCGCCGCTTGTGCATAAGGGAGTGAAACTGATAAGTCTGTTCAGCGCATATTGGCAATAACAAAGACGCATGGTTCCGGTTTACCCATCTGTACCACACGATGTTTCAATCGACAACAGCATACACCGACAACTTGAAATTCTTCTGGGGAATGTTCTTCAGCTTTACAAATGTCGATAGCATACCCTTTTCTGTTAACTTCCCGATGAAACAGGACTAAACAAATGCCCAAAGTCGAAAGATGTAGTACAAACAGGGAGTAAAACGGAACAGCCGTTTTTGTGTGCCTGTGTGAGCTCAGTTGTCGACTGACACAAACTTTCGCGTTCGGCTTTTCTTATCTCGTAACTCCACACTAAATACCCCACTTTTCCTCTGAAGCATTGATGTACAACCCATGGCACTAACATTCATGTAGTCGTTTATAAATGAGGTTGAAAAATTCGCTTCATGACGAGACAAGTATAAATGCCATTCACCCAAAATGAAAACTTCGCTGCCGTCTGCTCGCGTTGTACGGATTAGCTGTTCTCTTCTTCTCCCTTGTTGCATCCTAGTTCTTCAGTTGTTTCTAGTTTTCCGTTGATGTTGTGTTTTGGTCTTCTTCATAAGTAGTCTTGTTCAAAATTAAAAAAACTCAAACTTCTTTTTGTTGTATACGAATGAACTAATAAAAAGCTGTTTCTGCTATCAAAACCTGAGATCAACGCATCGACGCAAAAACTGTCATTTTGTAAGTTTGGAACAACAAATCAAGGTCAGAACAGCTATATAATCGCTATTGTATTTTCAGCGTAGCAATACGGTCCGATATTTAGACTCGAACAAGTATAATGCGACTCGTCTTCGACTCGTCGGCATTATACTTGTCTCGTCTAAATATCGGACCCTATTGCTACGCTGAAAACACAATAGCTGTTAATCAATGCAGTCTACATCATTCTGTCTCTATGATAACAGATTGTAAAATACAAGTCCGTCACAGATCTAGACAACGCACACAACTGGTGAAAGTATCACACACACGCAAAGCTGTCCATACACGTGCAACTGCAACTAAATTCATTTCACAAGACTGATGTCACAGGAAACACAACGTATGGCCAGAGACTTAACCCCTTAAGTTCATGACGATGAAATAAATCACATGTTTCTGTGCATTACTCTCCATATTTCTTTTGTTGTTGTTGTGAGAAATAATATTTAATGGGCACTTTACCCGGGAAGAGAATGTTACTTGTTTCCATCCACAGTTTTCAATCGTGAGAATAAGATTTGCTGCTGCACGTTCAGTTAACTGGTTATCGTTAGCTTTGCCCTCTTACGAGCGAGAGAGAGAGAGAGAGAGAGAGAGAGAGAGAGAGAGAGAGAGAGAGAGAGAGAGAGAGAGAGAGAGAGAGAGAGTATGGGGGGAGAGAGATTAGAGGTTTAAGGCTCTGTTCCGTCTTACGTTCTGTCCTTACAGCAAGTACAAGACTATAACGACATCATTAGTATGATAACAACAACAACAACAACAAGAACAAGAACAACAACAACAACAACAACAACAACAACAACATCAACAACAACACGGAACCAACATACACATAAACAAAACTACATTCAAATTACGAATGGATTCGTATCTAATCATGTCAAATAGGTACTAATATAAGTAAAAATATTAGTATATAAATATATATCGCAACTAGAAAAGTGTAAACACAAACCAAAGTTTTCAAAACAAATCACATGATTAAAAGACAACAACCAAGATAAATGTTTCGAACGAGTTTGAACACGTTACCTAGCTAGGGAAGTGCATGAAATAATGAAGCTCAGGTCATGTTCGGCTACACAATGAAATTAACACATAGCATCAGACAATTCCTCCTCTATAATTCTAGCCATGTCAGCTCATGAACGCAGAGCAGGGTAATTAACAGCTGCATTATCATTGTTCAATCAGATGTGAGAGTATTCATCATCAACCACCTCCGGTCTCTTCTGCCTATCAACCTCACTCTAAGTGCCATCCTCTCCGTCATTCAGGTGGCTGTACAAATCGCCCGCACCCCCTTCATATTTCCCTTCAGAGTGGTCATGGTCTGCAACATAGCTGTTTCCTTCAAAGTCCAGCGCGTTGTATTCTTCGGCTTGGTCTTCTGAGTTTACGGTCGGATCTCCGCGTGGCACTTGGTAAACACTTTCGGTTCCTGCCATGATGTGATCCGGTTTTCTTGGTGTGGACGTAATACCGTTTCTATCCTGGCCTTGTTCGTCCGCCGATTCCGATTCTGCATTATGACCGTGTTGCTCTGAGCTCTGGTTGCAGATTTCGTGGGGATTTACTGGTGGGGTTTCCTGTCTTGTATTTTGTTGCTTGTTCACTACAGCATACATGGGCATTTCAGATTCAGTAAAAGTTGTCGGATCTTCTGGATTTCTGATGATGTTGCAGCTGTCTGACTGTTGTGTGGACAGTGATTCATTTGGATGGCGACGATCATGATTTGGCTGTGCAGTATTTGCTTCCCGCGAATGCCGTCGTTTTCGTCGGAACAGAATGACAAGCAAAACAACGATGACAATAATGATAATGATTCCAACAACGACACCAGCGATAATTCCAACTTCAATTGACGACTCTACAGGTTCATCTCTATCGCTCGGTGGTGGAGGAGCCCGTGTATTCGCCATTGTAGTGCTCGTCTGCTGATCTCCACCATTTGAAAAAATGATACTGGAGCTTGGAGTGACTGTAGAGTCAGTCTCAGTTTTGTTTGTTATCGTAGTCGTTGGGTTAGTAGTAGTACGTATTTGTTCATTTCCACCATTTGAAGAACTGGTGAAGAAGTGTGCAGCTACATTAGTTTCAGTAGCTGTCTCGTGAGATAATGTCGTATTTAGAGTGGTCGAGGGCAAGGAAATGGTGCTGTTACATGAATTTGGTATTGCAGGAACCAAAGTTGGAGATGCAGTTTCTGGTTGAAACGAGCAGGAGTTGGATGTTTTTCCGTAGCGAATGACATCTATATATACTGAGCATTGGTTTTTGTTTTGTTCACAGTGTCTTTCCGCCTTGAAGATTACAATGAACTCGTGGTTTGTAGTTATAGGAACACTAGCCTCATTCCAACCACCACCTGACGACAGAATCCACAACAAGGACTCATTCAACCCGTATTTAATGCTGACACTCAAGTTAAATATATTGACCTTGTTAACCGCTCTTTTTTGTGGCAGAAATTGTTAAATTGTGGTGTGCGTGGTAAGATGTTGACGATTGTTCAAGATATGTACTCTAAAGCTAAGTCCTGTGTACAGTGGAACACTAAGTTGTCTGACTTTTTTTCTTGTTCTGCCGGTGTGAGACAAGGTGAGAACTTGTCTCCCCTGCTTTTTTCCGTATATTTAAACGATCTGAAGAATTATTTTGATCGGGAGTCAGCTCTAAATACCTTAGGACGTGAATCCGAAAATGTAAACTGTGACAACAGTGATATTAACGTTCTGTATGGGTTGTTCATTTTGTTGTATGCTGACGATACGGTTATTTTTGCTGAATCGCCAGAATCCTTGCAGATTGCTCTAGATATTATGGACAGATATTGTAAAGATTGGTTTTTGAAATTGAATGTAACTAAAACAAAAGTAATGATTTTCTCAAGAGGGAAAGTAAGAAAAGTTCCGACATTTACATTCAATGGTCGAAAACTTGATATTGTGTATGATTTTCAATACCTGGGTATTAAATTTAGCTACAATGGTAAATTTACTGTTGCACAGAAGAATTTGTATGACCGTGCCTCCAAGGCCATGTTTGCTTTATTACGTAAAACTAGAAAACTGTTTTTGCCTCTTGATGTCCAAATTGACCTCTTTGAAAAAACTGTGGTCCCTATTTTACTTTACGGTTCTGAAGTATGGTGCCCTTACATGTCTGATCTAGCTAACAAATTACAGATACGATTTTTTAAGATGATTTTGAAAGTTGGCAAATCAACACCAACAAACATGGTTTTGGGTGAATTAGGTCAGTTCCCTGTAAGTATTCAAGCGAAATGTCGTATGTTGAATTTTTGGTACAAACTTGCATTTTCAAATGGTTCTGACAAACTTTCTTGTGTGACATATCGTTTTTTATTTAAAATGTATGAATCTGGTGTATACAAGTCAAAATTTTTGCTTTCTGTCCATGGTGTTCTAAATGAGTTAGGCTTTAGTGATTTTTGGCACAATCAAACTATCGATAATGTAACGGATGGTGGTTATTTTAATACTTTCAAAGCACTGATGAAAAATAGGCTACAAGACCAATTTGTCCAAACCTGGCATTCAGAAATAAATAACAATGAGTTTTATTATAATTATAGAATGTATAAAGAGAATTTTGAGTTTGAAAAGTACTTGTCCATCCTGCCGGTTAATTTAGCAAACGCTGTTTTAAAATTTAGAACACTGAATCATAAATTGCCTATACAAAAAGGTAGGACTCTTAGTATTCCCAGACAAGACAGAATCTGTCACAAATGTTCATCAGGTGACCTTGGGGACGAGTTCCATTATATTTTTGTATGTCCTTTTTTTACCAATTATAGAAAACAGTTGTTACGGTGCTATTATTATGCCCGCCCCAATTCAGTTAAATTCAGAGAGCTTTTTTCCACTACAAAAAAGAGTTTATTGCTAAAACTCGCAAAGTTCATGACACTTGTCATGGACTGTTTGAGAAGCGAGTAAAATTTAATTCTCTTTTAGCTTTATACTCCGTTATCTGTTTTGTGTTGTTTGTAATAGTATTTTTGTCCTTATGTTAACTCACCCATCACCCCCCCCCCCTCCCCCTTCCCCCCATTTCCCATAGTAAAGAAATGTATGTAATTACTTTGTGTGTTTTATTATTATTATTATTATTATTATTTATTATTATTATTATTACTATTATTATTATTATTATTATTATTATTATTATTTAAGTTATTGAGACATCCCAGTGCACTAAGGGATTTATAGAGCAAATCGAGAAAATGCATTATTGAACGAAGCGCATAGCGCTGAGTTCAATAATTATTTTCGAGATTTGCTCTATAAATCCCTTAGTGCACTGGGATTGTTTCAATAACGATATTGTCAGTACCGCCATAGAAAAAAGAAGATTCCAAGCGCACATTTTGCAACGCGCATTTGAATAGGCATAACTGTGTGGTCAGGTCGTGTACAGTAAAGATCTACTTTTGTGTGGGGTGTCTCAAGTGTGTCGTGCTTTCGTCACACGCATTTTAATTTCTGTTGGTAAATTCCAGTGTAGCGTTAATCTGAACAGTGATGATCTTTCAGAGAGACCTCATTTGAACTCGGAGAAAGGGCTGTGCTCTTCATTATTTGCGATTCGAAACCTCCAGTCGAGCTTCGACGGATTGACTGTGCGGAGTGACTCCCCTTGAATTGACTCGAAGCCGCGGGACTCGACGGTTCGCACATTTTCAAAACAAATGTGGCATATTTTCGTGTTGTATCTTCATTCATCGGGGAGTCTGATACTAAATATGAACGGTAAGAATGCTCTGAACATTACACGTATTATATCCCCATCGTTTTTTCGTTCACATGTGCCCAACATGTTAATTTGCTGAGCGGGGTTTATGTCGTCTGCTAGGGCAATCAAACCACTGCATGCAGTCTGCACTGACTGAGTCTGCACGCACGAGGCACGCTGGTAATAAGTCTTATAATGGTAAGAACGTTCTGAACCCTACACGTTTTCGATTACGATTGTTCTTGCCTTGAAATAATAATTCGGAAACCATTCATTTACTGAACTGATGCAGTCGTATTTCAGTGTAGTTAGTGCGGCTACGTATGACAGAGTCGATCGAGTCAGTCTTCCAAACTGGTCTAGCTGGTACGTTATCGGAATAACACTTGTGTTTTCTGCTAGCGGGTGGGAATTTTATATTAACTCATCATTTGGTAATGTGGATGATAGGCTACATGCCACTAAGACGATGAGAAAAATCTATGCAAGTCGGCGAAAATTAGATGAAACCCAGCGGCTTCTATTCAACTTTAGATCAGTGGCAGCCCCACTGTGGCACAGGCACATGCAATCTGTCAGAAAAAAAAACTTCTGCTTTAATTGAGAAGTAGGGAATTTATGGTCATTATGGGGGCGAGGACGCCCCCATTCTATACGGATAGTTTAGAGGTTGACCATGGGCAGCGCCATTTTGTTGTGAAATACGTCATCAGTTTGTGTACACAGGAAGTTGTGACATCCGTCACCCTATGGGAGGGGTGGAGGCAACATTGTTCATCTGTAGAAAGTTGTGAAATCCGTCACCCTATGGGAGGGGTGACGTCAAAATTGGTCATCACAGAGTTTGTGTAACACAGGAAGTTGTGAAATACGTCACCCTATGGGAGGGGTGACGTCAAAATTGTTCAACAAAAACATGATATGTCGCATTGTGCAGGGTCAACTGCAACAAACTCAAACCGAGCCATTCATACCTAGCTGTATTTGAGAGACTTATATACCCGACATTTTTATTTCTTATTTTTAGCACAGGTGTAGGAAAAATCATGAACCAAAATGTTATTTATTTTCTAATTTAACATTTTTTTTACAAATATGACCATGGTCTTTTAACCATACAGTGACATTAAACATTGTTATGTTAAAAAAAAGAAAAAAGAAATAAAGCTTTTGTGCACAAATCAGAAAATACATTGTACATTTTACCTACAGGCCAAACAGTGTCTGTTGGCGGCAGAGGGCCCAGCAAGTTGCTATTTTTAGATCGATTAAAAGTTGTCAAGAACAGGCGCTTACATTTGGATGTGTCCACTGATAGTAGGTTTGGTTGTGATCAATCAGAATGATGTAGGAATAAAAATGTATGACAGTTTGGTATGATGACATGTAATTCAAATATGCTGAAATGTAATATTATACATGATATAATATTATTATGGCTGTTGCCATGACCATGAACCCCAAGAAAGGTTTAATGTTATGTAAAATCAAAATACCAAAATCAAGCACCTACTAATCTGGTCTCCGGTGCGGCTTGGACCAAAAAAGGATGGACACGCAACTCGCTCAGCCAGCCAGCGCTGCGAGACTTACAGCGGCCAACTTCGCCGCGGCGCGCTCATTGGCTAAGTATTGAACTTGCGTCAAGGCCGATGCGCGTAGATTCCCAGAATGTTTACTTTCGGTTAGATTCTTCGACAGCATTCGCAGAGGTGACTGCCGTATTGTGTACCGCAGTCAGAAGTAATTTATTACTTTTGGGAGTTTAGTAACGTGATATCAGTTTTCAATTGTTCGTTCACTTATATTGCTTTCAGATTTAACACACAAGAAACAGTAGCACGGTTTTCGTTGCGAAAATGTGCATTGGCAGTGCTACGCGATCGAATTGTGTATTATGTACACGCGGTGTTTTTCTCAGGAAAAGACCGAAGCGACATGTGACGTCAGTCGTTCAGCCCGCGAGCGGTGGGATGGGGGGGTTCACATGGTTTGTTTGTTTCAGAACCACACCCATATACACACATTTCACATGTAAACCATTTGTCCGCCCCCTGTCGATATTTATCGACTAAGTTCCTTGTTTGGTATTGTGGAGAATATAAGCTACATGTCAGTAATTAATTCTGAGGATGAGAGCACAGTCTTGCTTAGGTAAAGGGCGTAAGAATACGCTCTGTGGAAAAGTTAGCGCACTCCAAGAGTGCGCTAACAGTTTTAGCGCATCGCCATTAGCCAATCAACTGGTTCACATCAGTCATGTGACACCAGTACTTACTGACAATTATTATTATTATTTATTATTATTATTGTTGAATTGTTTCTTGTATTGTTTTTGCTCTCCCTCACCCCTCAACTCCCTTTTCTGTACATAGCCTGATTTCTTTTTGTTTTAGTTCCTTTTATTTGGTGTTGAATGAAATGTGTTTTTATTGTGTTTTTTAATTTTCCATGTACCCTCACGGGGTTTTATCGGAATAAAACTTGACTTGACTTGACTTGACACCATCGATTCCATAAGCAAACCTAAAGCAGTGTGTCTGTCCTCCTGTGGAACATGCTGTCCTGCTTGTCAGATTTCCTGAGTCTGATCCCCGGACGAGTTGAATAACCCTTCAAGCGTACTATTAAGTTGGAAATCACCGCTGAGAGTCCAGCCACAGAGAGTAGGTTTACCAGCTACGACTGCAAATTGACAGTTTTCTGGATCATCTATGTTACACCCAGTAGCACCACCAGTCAAGGAGGCAATGCAGAGAAGCGGAAGAATACGAGTTGTTGGCAGATACATTCTTCTGAATCTGAAACTAATAAAAAGGTAACCTTTAAAGTATCAACATTGTGATTTGTGCTATAAATGCAGTATGTATTGAGTGTGTGTGTGTGTGTGTGTGTGTGTGTGTGTGTGTGTGTGTGTGTGTGTGTGTTTTCCTGTTGAGAATTGCTATGCAAGTGCTCAATTATAAGAACAGTTATAACAGCACACCAGAATACTTTACCTTCTTCTTCTTCTTCGTTCATGGGCTTAGACTCTCACGTTCACTCATGTTTTTAGCACGAGTGGAATTTTACGTGTATGACCGTTTTTACCCCGCCATTCAGGCAGCATACGCCGATTTCGGGGGAGGCATGATGGGTATTTTCGTGTTTATATAACCCACATAACTCTGACATGGATTACAGGATCGTTTCCGTGCGCACTTGGTCTTGTGCGTGCGTGTACACACACATGGGGGTCTAGCAGGTCTGCACATGAGTTGACCTGGGAGATCGGAAAAAAATCTCCACTCTTAACCCACCAGGCGTCAGCGACCGGGATTCGAACTCCCGACCTCCCGATTAGGAGGCCGACGTCTTACCACTACGTCACTGCGCCCGTCAATACTTTACCTAACTTGATAACTAATTGATGACGAGAATCATTGACCATTCTGAAATGTTTCGTTGCAGGTACATATGTTACAGTTAATCTGTGAAGCCAGGGAATACGTGTATAAACTAGGTAATACATGAATTAACTGACGGAAAAAAACAGTTAATTCATGTATTACCTAAAATAGTTTAGTTAATATTCCCTGGTTTCACAGATTAACTGTAACATATACACATTTCAAAAACGTTTAAAAGCTAACTGGCCGATCACAAGCGCACGACGCCCCCCCCCCCCTACCCCTCACAAACACACATACGCACACTTACTCATATGAAAACATAGGCGCAAGCACGCGCGCTCACACAAACACACACACACACACACACACACACACACACACACACACACACACACACACACACACACACACACACACACACACACACACACACACAACAACAAGCCAAATTGTACCTGTAATGTGCGACCAGATGTTCAATCAAATCGTCCGTATTTGAACTATCCTTGTTCCCTGTACAGAGTTACGAAGGTGATGTTGTCAAGCACAGCCACGGAAAGCGAGTGTGTTAACCCGTGATTTGTAAAAATGTAAAAATTGTTACAAATCACGGGGCGCGCCCCGCACCTCGCGATTTGTAACAATTTTTTACAAATCGCGGGGCGCGCCCCGTGATTTGTAACAATTTTTACAAATCACGTTTTTGCGCCCGATATTTTCTTGTCATCTCCAAAGTCAAGGGACAAAAACGAAATCCCTTGACTTTTGGGGTAGCGCGACTCTGTTAATTTTAAGATTTTTTTTTTTTTCATTACTAGGATGTCCCATCGTTGGGAAATTCCGGTCGCTTCCTCCCAGTGGAAAGCTAGCAGTGACAGAGTCGCATTACCCCAAAGGCAAGGGATCTATTAGTCCCGTTTCGCCGTTATCCCAATTCGCCCCCATCCCATTTTGGCGACATTTCTCAGGCCAAGTGTCATGTTACCACCATGTCATGTACCATTAGCTCCACATCCCATTTTGGCGCAATCCCGTTTCGCCGTTATCCCATTTTGCCCCCATCCCATTTTCGCGACATTTCACAGGCCAAGTGTCATTTTACCACCGTGTCATACCACTAGCGCCACATTCCATTTTGTCGCCATGCCGTTTTGCCGTCATCCCATTTCGCCGCCATCCCTATTTTGAGACATTTTGGATTGTTGCAAAATTTGGATTTGGCGAAAACGGAATGTCTTCCTAGTTGAATAACGCAGTATAGTAGTATAGTGAGGCTTGGCAAGAAGAATAAATAACAAGAAGGGCAAAGCCCATACGACTTACATGCGTGACCTTGACCTTTACATGACCTTGACCTTCAGGGTCAAATAACTAAACCTAGCAATGACATCATACACTAAGAACTGCTTTACACATTTTTCCTACCAAAATACATGTGACCTTGACCCAAGGTCAAGGTCATCCAAGGTCATGCAACACAAAGCTGTTAATTCAAGACATAGGAGGTACAATGGTGCTTATTGGCTCTTTCTACCATGAGATATGGTCACTTTTAGTGGTTCACTACCTTATTTTGGTCACATTTCATAAGGGTCAAAGTGACCTTGACCTTGATCATATGTGACCAAATGTGTCTCATGATGAAAGCATAACATGTGCCCCACATAATTTTTAAGTTTGAAACAGTTATCTTCCATAGTTCAGGGTCAAGGTCACTTCAAAATATGTATACAATCCAACTTTGAAGAGCTCCTGTGACCTTGACCTTGAAGCAAGGTAAACCAAACTGGTATCAAAAGATGGGGCTTACTTTGCCCTATATATCATATATAGGTGAGGTATTGAATCTCAAAAACTTCAGAGAAAATGGGAAAAATGTGAAAAATAGCTGTTTTTTAGACAACATTTATGGCCCCTGCGACCTTGACCTTGAAGCAAGGTCAAGATGCTATGTATGTTTTTTGGGGCCTTGTCATCATACACCATCTTGCCAAATTTGGTACTGATAGACTGAATAGTGTCCAAGAAATATCCAACGTTAAAGTTTTCCGGACGTCCGGACGGACGTCCGGACGGGGGGGACGGACGGACGGACGACTCGGGTGAGTACATAGACTCACTTTTGCTTCGCATGTGAGTCAAAAAATGGGATGGCGGCCAAATGGGATGGTGTCAAAATGGGATGTCGCGCAATTGTTATGACACGGTAGTAAAATGACGCTTGGCTTGTGAAATGTCGCGACAATGGGATGGGGGCGAAATGGAATGCGTTGAAACGGCATGGCGGCCAAATGGGATATGGTGTCAAAATGCGATGTCGCGCTATTGTTATGACATGTTAGTAAAATGACGTTTGGCTTGTGAAATCTCGCGAAAATGGAATGGGGCAAAAAATGGGACGGCGGCAAAATGGGATTGCACCAAAATGGGATGTGGAACTAAAACCACCCCCACCACTCAGCGTAGAGGCTCTAAACAAGAAAAATAATAATAATAAAAGGCATGCATTACTTTGTGGAATGCGATATTTTTCCATTTTTCCATTTTTACAAATCGCGGTTTTAGGTTCGACGTGATTTGTAAAATATTTTTACATTTTTACAAATCACGGGTTAACAGAGTGCAGGGGAAAATGGCGTAATTTACAGTCGGACAAAACACTTTTCTTTTTGGCTCACGTAAGTGTAGCCTATGCGATCGTAACTTTTTGGCTCACGTAAGTGTAGCCTATGCGATCGTAACTTTGTCTGTCTGTGCGTTTGTGCGTGTGTGTGTGTGTGTGTGTGTGTGTGTGTGTTTGTGCGTGTGTATGTCTGTGGTAGAAACTTTAACATTTCGTCATTTGAAGACGTCACATTATAGCGTAAGAGGGTAGACTTCACGCGAAGGAATTACTGAAAGTCTCGGTCATTATTATTTTGAGCGGGCCGAGACTAGTTGGCAGTCGTGTCTGTAAGTAGGCTACATGCAGACAGACAGATCTAGATGTAGTGTCTCGCTTTCTTGCACCGTGTCACCTATGGTTACTGTGTGTGTGTGTATGTGTGACGGAATGATTGAGTTTGTGTTACTGTTTGTCGATTTCTTACGTGAGCCTTGAAGGCTTCGCCTCTTGTTTTATATAAAATTAACCTCAGAGAAAAATACACGTCAACATAGACCGTGCATTTGTTTTGGAATACTTTCCTCTCCCTTCACAGACGTATGTATGCGCAGAAAGATTTACAGACCACCGCACCGTTCTTTTTCCGGAAACTGAAACCAGACCTCAATGCGGTCCGGGTAGCAAGTGAAGTAGTGAGCCTTGAAGACGGGGAAGTAAAATACAGCGGTGGAAGGGGAGTGTTTGTGTCTAGAGTGGGGGTGGGTTTGCGGGTAGGGGTTGGAGGAGGGGTCGTATAGGTGCTATGGCGGAACCATGCAAAATCTACATGAAAAAATAACTTAAAGGAACGGTAAGCCTCCCGTAAACCATCCCTGAGCTCCCCGGGCCTCTACATACAGTACAAGCATACTCCCAATTGAACGCTCACCGAACGGGAACATCCTGGCTGCTTTCTGTCGAGAGTGAGACATTTTCAAAGAATTTATTTTCGTGGACTATTTAAACGGACAATCAGGCAATGGTGCTGGACCTAAATTCTAAATAATAAATTGACAGCTTGTTAAACAGAAATTCTTAAATCATAAAATAATTCTTTTTTCATCAAGACAAGATCAGTACAATTCGAAGTTTGGAAAGTTTGAAAAAAGATAAGCCCGGAAACGTGTCACGCAAAACGTCTTTCTCGTAGCAGACGACGGTTCTGCATAGCGCCAGATCCTCTGAACAGTCAAACGCCACCGCTCTAGTTCGTGTGACTCGCAGCCGTTTGTTGCGTTTTAGATTTAGAGGTACACAATAACGTGCTATTGCAGATAAGCTTACAGCGAGTCGCATTGAAATCACAAACTGACTACTAAATTGTGAAAAAAAAGGAAACTGGATCACACGGGTTAACGATGGCTCAGAGGTAAGATAAACCACGCAAAAATACATTTTTTGAAAATTGCTCGCTCTTTACGGAGGGCACCTAGGATGTTCTCAAGCGGTGAGTGTTTAAATGAAAAGGTGATTGTACCGTGTGTAAATGCCTTTCAGTGTCTGTGATGGTTTACAGGAGGCTGACTGTGTTTTTAATGTGGAATCTACTACGCGAGATTGTGTGCTGCTAGTTGTCTCGTGTCCTTTGCGTGCAATTACCTATTGGATCCAACTGGTATGAGCAAACACACATACCCCCCCATACACACACACACACACACACACACACACACACACACACACACACACACGCGCGGGTGCGCGCACGCACGCACACACACACACACACACACACACACAGGTAAGCTCACGCACGCACACACACACTCACGTACGCACGCACGCACACATACACACGCACACATACGCACGCACGCACACACAGAAACACACACACACACACACAAACACGCACGCACGCACGCACGCATGCACACGCACACATTGACTGGCTGTCTGAGTACCTGCTCTCTTCTGGATGATTTCCTTTATTACAAACACAAATTACATTGTAAGATTTTTGTTTCTTTGAGAAAGTTAAGCATCAATCAAAAAACTAAGTGCGTCGTTTAATTCCACAAATATCCCTCACTTGTCTTTACAATGAATAATTGGTGTTGAAATCATTCGTTGAAACAAGATGATGATGAATGTACAACATAATTATTTTTTGTTTACGAAAAGTATAAAAGAATACAACGTATAATAATAATAATAATAATAATAATAATTGTCAGTAGGTACTGGTGTCACATGACTGATGTGAACCAGTTGATTGGCTAATGGCGATGCGCTTAAATCTGTTAGCGCACTCTTGGAGTGCACTAACTTTTCCACAGAGCGTATTCTTACGCCCTTTGCCAAAGCGAGACTGTACTCTCATCCTCATAATTAATAAATGACATGTAGCTTATATTCTCCACAATACCAAATGACCATAAATTCCCTGCTTCTCAATTAAAGCAGAAGTGGGTTTTTTTCTGACAGATTGCATGTGCCTGTGCCACTGATCTAAAAATAGAAGCCGCTGTGTTTCATCTCATTTTCGCCGACTTGCATAGATTCTTCTCATAATATGCCGTGTTAGTGGCATGTAGCTTATCATCCACATTTCCAAATGATGAGTTAGCATACAATTCCCAGCGGCTAACAGAAAACACAAGTGTTATTCCGATAACGTACACAGCATTTGGAAGACTGATTCGATCGACTCTGTCATACGTAGCAGACTACACTGAAATACGACTGCATCAGTTCAGTAAATGAATGGTTTCCGAATTATTATTTCAAGGCAAGAACAATCGTAATCGAAAACGTGTAGGGTTCAGAACGTTCTTACCATATAATTATAAGACTTATTACCAGCCTCAGTGCCTCATGCGTGCAGACTCAGTGACAGTGCAGACTGCAGTGGGTTCGATTGTTCTTGCCTAGCAGACGACATAAACCCCGCTCAGCAAATTAACATGTTGGGCAAATGTGAACGAAAAAACGATGGGGATATAATACGTGTAGGGTTCAGAGCATTCTTACCGTTCATATTTAGTATCAGACTCCCCGATGAGTGAAGATACAACACGAGAAATATGCCACATTTATTTTGAAAATGTGCGAACCGTCGAGTCCTTCGTGGGGTAGTCAATTCAAGGGGAGTCACTCCGCACAGTCAATCCATCGAAGCTCGACTGAAGGTTTCGAATTGCAAATAATGAAGAGCACAGTCCTTTCTCCGAGTTCAAATGAGGTATCTCTGAAAGATCATCACTGTTCAGCTTAACGCTACACTGGAATTTACCAACAGAAATCAAAATGCGTGAGACGAAAGCACGACACACTTGAGACACCGGCCCACACAAAAGTAGATCTTACTGTACACGACCTGACCACACAGTTATGCCTATTCAAATGCGCGTAGCAAAGTGTGCGTTTGGAATCTTCTTTTTTCTATGGCGGTACTGACAATATCGTTATTGAAACAATCCCAGTGCACTAAGGGATTTATAGAGCAAATCTCGAAAATAATTATTGAACTCAGCGCTATGCGCTTCGTTCAATAATGAATTTTCTCAATTTGCTCTATAAATCCCTTAGTGCACTGGGATGTCTCAATAACTTAAATAATAATAATAATAATAATAATAATAATAATAATAATAATAATAATAATAATAATTGTCAGTAAGTACTGGTGTCACATGACTGATGTGAACCAGTTGATTGGCTAATGGCGATGCGCTAAAACTGTTAGCGCACTCTTGGAGTGCGCTAACTTTTCCACAGAGCGTATTCTTACGCCCTTTACCTAAGCAAGACTGTGCTCTCATCCTCAGAATTAATTACTGACATGTAGCTTATATTCTCCACAATACCAAATGACCATAAATTCCCTGCTTCTCAATTAAAGCAGAAGTGGTTTTTTTCTGACAGATTGCATGTGCCTGTGCCACAGTGCGGCTGCCACTGATCTAAAAATAGAAGCTGCTGTGTTTCGTCTAGACTTGCATAGATTCTTCTCATCGTGTTAGTGGCATGTAGCTTATCATCCACATTACCAAATGATGAGTTAATATAAAATTCCCACCCGCTAGCAGAAAACACAAGTGTTATTCCGATAACGTACCAGCTAGACCAGTTTGGAAGACTGACTCGATCGACTCTGTCATACGTAGCCGCACTGACTACACTGAAATACGACTGCATCAGTTCAGTAAATGAATGGTTTCTGAATTATTATTTCAAGGCAAGAACAATCGTAATCGAAAACGTGTAGGGTTCAGAACGTTCTTACCATTATAAGACTTATTACCAGCGTGCCTCGTGCGTGCAGACTCAGTCAGTGCAGACTGCATGCAGTGGTTTGATTGCCCTACTGAGCAGACGACATAAACCCCGCTCAGCAAATTTAACATGTTGGGCAAATGTGAACGAAAAAACGATGGGGATATAATACGTGTAGGGTTCAGAGCATTCTTACTGTTCATATTTAGTATCCGACTCCCCGATGAGTGAAGATTAGATACAACACGAGAAATATGCCACATTTTTTTTGAAAATGTGCGAACCGTCGAGTCCCGCGGCTTCGAGTCAATTCAAGGGGAGTCACTCCGCACAGTCAATCCGTCGAAGCTCGACTGGAGGTTTCGAATCGCAAATAATGAAGAGCACAGCCCTTTCTCCGAGTTCAAATGAGGTATCTCTGAAAGATCATCACTGTTCAGATTAACGCTACACTGGAATTTACCAACAGAAATTAAAATGCGTGTGACGAAAGCACGACACACTTGAGACACCCCACACAAAAGTAGATCTTTACTGTACACGACCTGACCACACAGTTATGCCTATTCAAATGCGCGTTGCAAAATTTGCGTTTGGAATCTTCTTTTTTCTATGGCGGTACTGACAATATCGTTATTGAAACAATCCCAGTGCACTAAGGGATTTATAGAGCAAATCTCGAAAATAATTATTGAACTCAGCGCTATGCGCTTCGTTCAATAATGAATTTTCTCGATTTGCTCTATAAATCCCTTAGTGCACTGGGATGTCTCAATAACTTAAATAATAATAATAATAATAATAATTGTCAGTAAATACTGGTGTCACATGACTGATGTGAACCAGTTGATTGGCTAATGGCGATGCGCTAAATCTGTTAGCTAACTTTTTCACAGAGCATATTCTTACACCCTTTGCCAAAGCGAGACTGTACTCTCATCCTCAGAATTAATTAATGACATGTAGCTTATATTCTCCACAATACCAATGATTATGAAGATAAATTTCCTGCTTTTTAATTAAAGCAGAAGTGGGTTTTTTTTCTGACAGATTGCATGCGCCTGTACCGCCCACAGTTACCACTGATCTAAAAATAGAACCCGCTGTGTCTAATTTTTCAGTTTCGACTTGCGAAGATTCCTCTCATAATTATGCCATGTTAGTGGCATGTAGCTTATTATCCACATTACCAAATGATGAGTTAGTATACAAATCCCAGCAGCTAACAGAAAACACAAGTGTTATTCCGATAACGTAGCAGCTAGATCAGCACCGGCGTAGCAGACTACACTGAAATACGACTGCATCTGTTCAGTAAATGAATGGTTTCTGAATTATTATTTCAAGGCAAGAACAATCGGAATCGAAAACGTGTAGGGTTTAGAACGTTCTTACCATATATAAGACTTATTACCAGCCTGCCTCGTGCTTGCAGACTCAGTGCAACGAGACGAGCAGTTTTTGTTTTTGAAATGTGTGTCAGTGCAGTGCCTAGCACTAGCAGACGACATAAATCCCGCTCAGCAAATTAACATGTTGGGCGAATGTGAACGATAAAACGATGGGCATATACGTGTAGGGTTCAGAGCATTCTTACCGTTCATATTTAGTACCAGACTCCCCGATGAGGGAAGATACCACACGAGAATCATGCCACATTTATTTTGAAAATGTGCTTTCCGTCGACCTTGGCAAGGGGCAAAACTCTGCACAGTCAAGTCTGTCGAAGCTCGATGAAGGTTTCGAATTGCAAATAAGTAAAAGCATAGTCCTTTCTCCGAGTTAAAATGAGGTCTCTATGAAAGATCATCACTTTTTAGCTTAACGCTACACTGGAATTTACCAACAGAAATTAAAACAAGAGTTTGCGTGTGACGAACGCACGACACACTTGACTTGAGACAGCCCACACAAAAGTAGATCCTACTGTACACGACCTGACCACACAGTTACGCCTATCCAAATGCGCGTAGCAAAGTGTGCGTTTTGAATCTTCTTTTTTCTCTGTGGGTACTGACAATAATTATCGTTATTGAAACAATCCCAGTGCAGTGCACTAAGGGATTTATAGAGCAAATCTCGAAAATAATTATTGAACTCAGCGCTATGCGCTTCGTTCAATAATGAATTTTCTCGATTTGCTCTATAAATCCCTTAGTGCACTGGGATGTCTCAATAACTTAAATAATAATAATAATAATAATAATAATAATAATAATAATAATAATAATAATAATAATAATAAATGAGCATTTATATAGCGCAAACATCATAACTTTACAATTATGCTCTTTGCGCTTGACACATTTAAAATTAAAACACAGTTATACAAGCATTTACATCTACATTCATAGTCAACAACGCTTAATTAAAAGCATACACCATCAAACATACATTACAAAAAATTCTTCCACTAACTAAGTAATAAAAACATGAATAAAATAGGTAGTGAAAAACAAGGAAATACCAGCTGAATACCCTTAATCAAAAGAGAACATGTTATCAACAATACTGAAAACAGTCCTAGATGTTTATATACATTATCACTAAAACAACAAATACACTACATGTAGCCTACTGATGGACTGAGAAAACAAAATCAGGGGTTGTATTTCTTGAAGAGGTGCGTTTTAAGTGCTCGTTTGAATGCTTGGGGTGACTGAGAGTGGCGGATGTGAAAGGGGAGATAATTCCATTGTGTGGGTGCGCAGAAAGTAAAAGTGCGTTGTCCGTATGTTTTGGTTTTGGTGTGTGGAATGGTAAGGATGCGACAGTCAGAAGAGGCACGGAGTTGTCTTGCTGGAGAATGGACGGTGAGGAGTTCAGAGGAGTAAGCAGGAGATGAGCCAGAAAAGAAGTTAAAACAGAGGGTGGACAGTTTGTAGTATGAAATGAATGTGAGTATAGTGCCGATTATAAGCGATCTTTATCCTACATACGTGAGAGAGACACTCGTGAGATAATAATCGTTCAAATCACACGTGTGTATATCATGTAAATGAGGTCACATGAAGTAAGTCTGGCAGGGATCTGTTTTTCCACTGCTTATGATGCCAAAGTCACCCAGACAAACGTCATTATAGAAAAAAAATTGCGCTCACTAATTATCCTCGATGAATTGTTAGAACTAACACGTCACGCCACACTTTCAGAGTGACGTTTTTTTACTTTGACGTAATAGATTGCACGAGGTTTTAGAAGAGATCGAGGTTCCAAAACAAGCGTCTTCAATTTAGATGCCTCGACTGCAGGACATTTTCAGTAAAATACACGTAAGTACAGTATGTAGGATAAACCGAATACTACATGGCTTGCTGTTTCGTGCCAGATTTACACTTGTTGCTTTTTGAAATAGTGAACAGCTCGCTTTCGCTCGCAGTTCAATATTTTTAAAAAAAATCGTGTAAATCTGGTACGACACAGCACGCCATGTAGTATTCTCTATTTCGTCCCCAAAACAACAGAAGAAAAACATGCTTCTTTCTGAAAAAATTAACGACCATGACTGTGTTGTTACCTTGCTTATATGCCTTGTATTTAAACATTTGCTCAGCAGAGGGGAGCGCAGTTATTTTGTTTTTGATGTGCAGACACACAGACACACAGACACACACACACACAGACACACACACACACACACACACACACACACACACACACACACACACACACACACACACACACACACACACACACACACATTTTTATTTGAATAGCACACAAAGCACGTCTAAATCACACTTACCCTTGCGACTTTCAGATAACTGTTGTGTCCCTCAACAGACGAATTCACACAAAACATATCAGGAAGTTTAAAAGACGATCACCGTTCTTTTCCAGAAATCGAATCCTGACCGCTGGTGGCAAGTGAAATACTACGCCACAAAAACAGGGAAGTAAAATACTGCGGTTCAAACGCATATCATGTTTAACATGTCAAGGTAGAACAATAAACACAACTTGGTCCTTCGTCGTATTTCAATAGCCGTCTTCTCTCATTTGCATGCACAATCCTGTCGGTTTTCAAAGTGGCATTACTAGACTAGTTTGCACGCTGAGCAGTTTGAACTAACGCACAGACAGACAGACAGACAGACAGATATACAGCGGTTAAACAGATGAACCGGCAAACAGATAACCCAGATGCCACTTGTTACACTATGACAAACAGACATACAGACCGACAAACACACATGCCTGCGTTCACACACACACACACACACACACACACAGACATAACACGCTTAATAAGACAAAGCTTAATATAACAAAGACTAAATTTTTAAAAAAAGGTACGCAATACAGCTTGTAAAACATTCGCTCTGTAGAATGTAAGGCAGTGAATTAAATTCACTTGAGACACTTGTCTGAGATTAAAAGCTATTGTGCTCAATCTTAACATGGGTACTCGTTTGTTATGGATGTGAGCAATTTTGCGTTTAAAATGTGCAGTGGTAAGGAAACTATGAATGATCACATACAGAAAACGAAAACATTGAACACTAAAACGCGCAATGCATGATTATTCAACGAGGTCCTCCCAATAACTACTACCCCCTAGGTTTTTTTCTCGTTTTTTTTCTAGCTGAGGTTTAAATACGACGTCAAATGAAAAGGTATTGAAGCAATAAGCAAAAACAACAAAACTCACATAGTAAAGTTGTCCAAAGAGATTTGTGTGGCATCTCCCGCCTTGTTTTGGGGTACCGAGAAACTGTTTCCGAATGGTATCCTTTTTACATTTCTTTGTGTGTGTGTGTAGCCCGTAGCGTATTTATTTCAACAGGGAGCATTCCATTTACTTGAAAAAAAAGAGTTAGTTTTGAATGAGTAGCTCATTTGATTAACTCGTGCAGTTTGAAGGTGTTTGTATGTATTTTCTTTTTTACCTGTCAAGGTTGCAGCCTCCCTACCCCCCCCCCCCCTACCCCCCCACCCCCCCCCCCCAACCACACACTTATGATGGTACATAGTAGAGTTCTTGCCATGCCTTTCTCAATCCTGAACGAGGCTTATCTCACTCAGGTGTGTGACCATAGATATGACTATCTCTGCGTTCTCCCAAAGCTTCGTACAGCCCTGGTTGACTGGGAGCGTTGTGGTGATCAGAGCCATCGTTAAAAGAAGCGTACACTCTTCTGTCCTGATCTGTGTTGGTAAAGTCAAGGCAATCATAATTGTTGGAGACTGTAGGGAGTGGGACATGTACACGCTCGTTGGGTTGTGTCAGGGCGTGGTCTCCACTGTGTTCTATTAGGTCTGTTCCTGACACTGTCTCTCTTGCTCTCTCGTTTTCTCTCCCTGAAGCCATGTCTGTGTTATTCCCTCTGTCCATTCTGGGAAGAGGAATCTCGTACCCATCATCGTCCTGTGATCGCTGTTCCTGCTGCTTGATCTCAAAGCATGGTTTCCCGAAGTAGAGTCGTTTCTGTCTGACTAACACGACGAGGGTAGCGGTAGCGGTGACGATGACGGCGACCGGAGCCAGGACACTACCAACGATAACTCCAATGTTGTCTGATGGTTTTGAAACATCTTCAGCGTCTACTGATATTGGGGACAGTGTATCAGCCTTTCTAGTGTCTGTCAGTTGGCCTCTGCCATCTGAAGTCGTTGTGTTCAAATTGTCGTCGGCTGTGCTTTTAATAGCTGTTTCTTTTATAGTAGTTGTCATCATGGTGGTCGACAATGGGGCAATGGTGCTGTTACATAAAGTTGGTGTTGCAGAAACCCATGTTGGCGATGCATTTGGTGGTTGCAATAAGCAGGAATGTGATGGGCCATAGCGAATTTCATCTATGCGTACTGAGCCTTTGCTCGCAGTTTGTCCACTGAGGCGTGTTGCTTTCAAAATAACACTAAAGCTATAGTTTGCAGTTATAGGAACACTCGAGTCAAACCAACCTATAGCCGAAGAAGACACTATCCACAGCAGTTCCTCAGGTTTGTCGGCAAGCTCATGTCTGATGCTGACACTCAAGTTAATTGTATTGCTTTCATCAAATCTAAAGGCAAACCTAACACAGTGAGGCTGTCCTCCTGTGGAACAAGTTGTTTTGCTCGTTAAGTTCCCTGTATCCGATCCCCGGACGAGTTGAATAAATCCTCCATTAGAAATATTATGTACAAAATTGCCTCCGAGAGACCAACCACAGAGTGCAGGACTACCAGTTCCGTTAAAAGCACAGTGACGCAGGCCATCGTTGTCACACTCAGCAGTAGCGGAGGTCTGTGCATGTGCAGAGATGCAGATAAGCAGAAAAATCCAGGTTGCTCCCTCTGCCATTACACAAAGCATTTCTAAAACAAGAAAAAAAGAAATGTTTGATTGCAACAAAATTGCTATAAAAAAATATCGTGAGTGCGTGCGTGTGTGTGTGTGTGTATGTGTGTGTGTGTGTGTGTGTGTGTGTGTGTGTGTGTGTGAGAGAGTGAGAATGTATGCGTGCTTTTTTATGGGTGTATGTGGGTGTATGAGCAAATGTATGCGTGCGCACGTGTGGGTAGGGATGTTTGATACGAGTATGCGCGTATACAGAAAGAACGTTTATCGTTATTTAAAAAAGACACCTTTGGCAAAAAAGTAATATTGCAAGTTCTCATAAAGTTGGAAAGGAAAGCGCTCAGTTTAAACACACGTACACACACACACACACACACACACAAACACACACACACACATACACACAAACACACACACACACACATACACACACGCACACACACACACACACACACGCACGCACGCACACACACACACACACAAACACACACACATACTTATATGTACACCAATACGCTCTTCTTAAAACATGTACAAACATGCATGCCCGTTGTTCGATGAATGAAGATCAGTCAGGTTTTCCTCAATCTACTCTATTCTTGTCTGTGTTACAAAGGCACATGAATTAACCGAGGACATTTCCAATACGTACATAACGTATATGAGCAGTCAATGTTATCTCACCTGTACAATTTCTCAAGAAACATAATCTGTGCCTTTAGAGGCGAATTTACGCACTGGCGAATATGAATATTAACAGTTATTACCAATTCAGTGCCCCATATGGCTTTTTGACCAATCAGGACGGATTCTAGGTGACCCTCTAAATGTTATAACGTTCAGGCAGGGACCCTTTTTGTTTATCAAGCTAAAAATGAACAAGACAAAGTAAAATTTTAAATCAGCAATATCAGTGGGATTTATTCTAAAGAATGACATTTCAAATGCTGTCAGATAATACTCTCTATATCTAAAAAATACCGAAAAGCGAGTTTTGTCGGTGGGTGCTTTACGGAACAGCGAGGCACCGCCCATCCTCTGAGTGTGCAATGCCGACTCGCTCACTTGAAATCTAAATTATCAAAGTTCGGAAAATCAAGTGAAATTGGGTCACTCGCTTTACGTCAAATGTATCTTTACGTCATTTCCCATCCGTCTGGAGTCGGTTCTAAATCTGTCGCTCTCTGTTCAACAAGAAAAAGCGAAGCAACCGAAACGCATGTTCAACATGGTCAGTTGTGTGCCAAACGCATTTGACCTGTGAATATTCATCACGTAAGGTGTGTTACTCTGATTGGCTGACCCAGATCACGAGAATTCTTTGACTGACAGGCATAATCAGGTAGGAGCGGTTCCCATTGCGGCTGTTCTGTCTAATTCGCGGGGTCGCTTCGAAAGTTCTTTTAGTCGAATTAAACGGTAATAAAACCATTATTTCTAATATGCTGACTGTTAGCAAATGATAACAGACATGTCTCACAAACGATATCAGCATTCGCTTAAAAAGGCTCATGCTTGATATCTTTTTTCTCGACATGTCTGTTATCATTTGCTAACAATCAGCATATTAGAAATAACTCATAAAGAATACCGTCTTTTAGAGAAGTCACTTCCCGTTTAGTGAGTACCCGTTGATCTAGGGCGCCGTGAAAACAGGGAAGTCAAATATTTGTCGCACGCACGCACATACATGATTCCGTATTGCGAAGGAAAACTACACCAGAACTTTATCAATGTGTAATGCAGACAGAATACGAATGTTCTCCCTGCACCACAGAAAAATAAGCAGTTACTTAATAGAATTTGACAGGGAGAAACAAAACCCCACTCTATATAATTATGCTGCGACAATGTCCAAGTTAGCACTACTTTAAATGTACTTCAGTTGTACCACAAAAATATTGTACTGAAGAATTAGGACAGATTGCCTTATGTCGCCAAAGAGTGAAGGCTACTTTTATCTGACTTTGATATTTCTGGGTCAAAATAAGATATCACTCACCCAAGTCGCAGTGTTGCCAAACGTATAAAGAAACACACCAAGTGACGACTTCCAGTTCTCTGCTGTCGAGCAATAAGGAAGTGAAACTCAGCGCCAAAGATTTGGAGCTAGGAAATTACCGTGTTTGGGCTAAACTTCAAGGGCAGTCACTGTGCTTGGCGGATGATAAAGAAAAGACTGGGGAAGACATTTTATGAGATTGCCATTTAGTATTTTCTTTGTGGTCGAAAAAAACAATTACACACACACACACACACACACACACACACACACACACACACACACACACACACACACACACACACACACACATCTTTTCTAGAACCCGAAACAAGCAATCGGTTCTTTTCAGAAAAAACTCCTTCTAAGGAAGTAGACGGTGTTTTTCTATGTTTATAGCACCTACATAGTGCACGATGTCTTTCTTTCTGTTTAAACATAGCTATTCACAATTCCGATGTTATTTACTATGGATCTGCTTTCTTAATGTTGAATTTGTTGTAAAAATAACTGAGTTCTTCTAACTCCAAAACAAACACAAAAGATATGTTTTCGTCATAGCATTGCCTTCAGAGTACATGTTCTCAGGTATGACATGTAATTGTCTCCTGTTCGACGACACTTCTACCTTTTGTTCTGAAAAAAAGCTTAAGGGTATGAGAACCAGATATCACGAATGCGCTGAGTGTATGAATAGAATCTCTGACGTGTGCGCTTAAAATGTCGCAGTTTGTTTTCCTCGCAAACGGCGCACATAATCCTAAAAATTAGTCATCTATTGTTGTTGCTCTACCAGGAAGTTGTTCAGTGCAGATCACTCTGTCATTGGACAACTACAAGTGGGATAGTATTTAAATGCGAAAGTTATTTGCTATGCAAACCTCCGTCCCCCTACACACGCACACACGCTTCAAAACATAGACACGAACAGACAGACAGACACACACACACACACACACACACACACACACACACACACACACACACACACACACACACACACACATACATACACGCACTGACAGACACACACAGACACACACACACTCACACACAAACACACACACACACACACACACACACACACACACACACACACACATTCCCGAACCGAATGGTTCATCATACTCAATCAAGAAGCACACAACAAAACTGACAAAAACTACGTCCCAAAATGTACACGCCATTTCAGTAAATGAAGCACACACACACAGACACAAAATTAATAACATGTTCTGAAGGAAAACATCAAATACATGTGCACTTTGATTCACACGTGAAAAAGGGAGATAAAGGCTGATAATTAATATTCGTGTAAAGAAAGCAAATGTTGTCTGGTATGTGGCGCTGCCCCAACGGCCCGTGAACTGAAGTGTTGAAAGCGCTGACGGTAAAGGAAGTAACATTATACGATTTATGCAGCGGCTGGGTGGCTTCGACGAGGGGTATAGTCAGTGAAGAAGAACTGTGGCAGCGGGGTGGGGATTAAGGCGGTTTGGGGTTGGTGTTTCAGATTTACCTTCAAGGTGGAACAACACGTTTGTGCAGGCGGAATTGCGTGTTTCTGGATGGATAGCTAGCCTGCCCTTCTTTTGTTGTGTAAAAATAAAGCACGATTATTTGAAATCCTTAGCAAATGCGTATACATATATACCCCTGCGTACACACACACACACACACACACACACACACACACACGCACGCACGCACGCACACACATACACAAACACACGCACACACACACTCACACACACACACACACACACACACACACACACACACACACACGACCTCACACACTGACAAACACTCAAGAAAAACGTCACATTGTATACAGGCTTGTTTATATGAAACTTGATGCAAGATCAGATCTTAAAGAAGTGATATAAATTAACAATAGATTAGCTGCCTGTAAAGTTACTTTGACTATTTAAAAAAGACAACAGCAAGGAATAAACATGTTTACTCAACAAAGCCAAAACAGCTTTCTGTACATCCTTAACGAGGTAAGCAGGGTTACCTACATTTAAAAGAACAAATTCAGTTTACTATCGGGACGCATTTGAACAATGAAATTAACTAATGTTTCAGTTAGGGCAACACAATTATTTTCTTTCACATATAATAGTTTATTAATCACTATGATAATACACGGCAAGGAGACATTCATCGGCGTTACATTCTTAGCATTTTTACATTCAAAGAGCAATGAAAACAAAAGATACAAACTATTCCAACAGGTACATTTATTCATTGATCTTTTTGTTTGCTTGTGTTCATGTTTGTCCTCGTTGTATATTCATATAGAAAGTATCAACATTGCTTTATTGTATGCGTATTTACATTGGCGAATAATGCTGTTATCACAGAAACAGCAATGCCATTCACAATAATACAAGATTATACTTCTATCAGTACTCAACCTTTTTTTTAAACACACACACACACACACACAAACAAACAAACAAACAAACACACAAACAAACAAACAAACATACAAACGCACACGTGAGCAAAGAATCAATGACACTTTGTCACAGTTAAACTAAATAGGGGCCTACTGTATTTTTTTTAATGAAATATACTACACAAAATAAACATGTTTTCAGAACAAGACACCCACCAGAATGTACCCCAGCAAACGTTGGCTAAAATGAGTGTGTACAAACCTGCATAGTATCTAGACTACAACTGACGAATAGAAAAGAGAAAGAACTGGTAATATTTTCCAACAAAGTAACATGCGCAGAAAGCAGATTATGATTATGTATATGCAGAGCACGTATGAACATAAAATAGGTATGGCCGATAATTGGGAAACTAACTAAACAAAACTATCCTACTACGTTCCACCATAATCTAAAAGGCACATTAAGGATGTCCTATATAAAAGAAAGAAAGCAGAACGTTAGATAATCAATGTAATTTCCTGTTGAAAAACATCCCACATAAAACCAACACAATAAAAGACAACACAGATATGTTCATGTTGATCAAGATCGAGCAATACAGTCATAATCAATGCCATTCCCCATTTGGATTCGATTGGCCTCTGCTAAAACAAACTATAATAACAACAAAAAATAACAACAAAATACAGCAAGAAACTAACCAAAACAAACAACAACAACAAACAAACAAGCACACACATAACAACAACAAACAAACAAACTAATAATTATGTTCGCACATTTCTACTGAATGTGAGAGTATTCATCACCAAGGACCTCCGGTCTATTCTGCCTGTCCTTATCTCCTTCATTAAGGTGGTTGTATACTGCGCTTGCAGCCCCTTCACTTTCCCCTTGAACCCAACTGTCCTCCATGGCAATAGTGTCTCCTTTAAAGTCCAGAACATTGTAATCTTCACTCTGGCCTTGTGATAATGTTGCCGTATCTCCATGTGGAACATGATACATGCTGCTGTTTGCTGTTGGTGGATCTCGGATTCTAGCAAGGGAATAATTGTCATATCCACCTTTGTTCTTCATCTCTTGTTCAGGTACATCGTTTCGCTCCGAATACTGTGAGTGTTGCTGTGCGCTCTGATCACCCATTTCGTTAGGACCTGTTGGTGGGTTTCCCTGTTTTAGCGTTCGCTGCTTGTTCACCACAGCGTACTCGGGCATTGCTGGCTCAGCGGCAGATGTCGGGTCTTGTACACCGACCACAATGCTGGGATAACCCGAAGGCTGCGTGGACGTAGCTGGATCAGGATGATAAATATTCGAGTTCTGGTGTGTGTTATTTGCTTTTTGCTTGTTGAGTCTTTTTCGTCTGCAGAGAACGAGGAGCAAAACAACAACGATGATTACGATAATGACACCAACCCCCACACCAACGATCAATCCTAAGTCAATTGACGAATCTGTAGGTTTGTGTTCGTTGCTTCCTGCAATTATATTGGAGTGTGTAGTTGATGTGTTGTCGTTCAGATTTGTATGTACCAGCGGTTTTCCACTATTTGAAGAGCCGGTACTAAAGTGTGCAGTTCCAGTTATGCCATTCATTGTGTCTTGTAATGTTGTCCCGTTTGCAGTGGTCGCTGGTGAGGAAACAGTGTTATTACATGGATTTGGTGTTGAAGGTACCCATGTTGGTGATGCATTTGGTGGTTGCAATATGCAGGAATTTGTTGGGCCATAGCGAATTTCATCTATGCGTACTGAGCCTTTGCTCGCAGTTTGTCCACTGAGGCGTATTGCTTTGAAAATAACACTAAAGCTATAGTTTGCAGTTATAAGAACACTCGCCTCAGTCCAACCTTTACCAGAAGAAGACAATATCCACAGCAGTTCCTCAGGTTTGTCGGTAAGCTCATGTCTGATGCTGACACTCAAGTTAATTGTGTTGTTTTCATCAAATTTAAAGGCAAACCTAACACAGTGAGGCTCTCCTCCTGTGGAACAAGTTGTTTTGCTCGTTAAGTTCCCTGTGTCCGATCCCCGGACGAGTTGAATAAATCCTCCATTAGACATATTATGTACAAAATTGCCTCCGGGCGACCAACCACACCGTGCAGCACTACCAGTTCCGTTAAAAGCACAGTGACGCGGGCCATCGTTGTCACACTCAGCAGTAGCGGAGGTATGTGCAGAGATGCAGAGAAGCAGAATAATTCCGGTTGCTCCCTCGGCCATTGCCCAAAGCATTTCTAAAACGAGAACAACGTAATGATTTTAAAATAAGACATCTCCGTTTATTTATCGTTGAAGTCATCTTTCTTCGACAATTGTGCTTGGACCGCAAAGTGTTCCTTTTTAGAGATTACCCAGGCCGGTATTTTTAGGTAAAGAAGGGTAGTTTTGGTAGCAGACAGATTTCAGAAGTGCAGACACTAGGGTACAAGCTCAACGCGAGGGAAACTAGACGTCAGAGTAAGATTAAATAAAGATACACGCACATATAATCACATATGTGATTCTGAACACAACATAAACGTTAGATTTCTGAATTCAAAGAACGTATTTTTGTTCCTACCTACATTTTTGTTATAGTTTTCCGCCGGCGCAGGATGAAATTAAATAAAAAATCATCTAGAATAGGAAAACTGCTACATACGATTGATAACATCTTCCTCAATCCACTCTATTCTACTCTGTGTTACAAAGGCACGTGAATTAACCGAGTACCTGTACCAGATTGAAAAAAGCACATACAATTAAGTACATAATCTACACGAGCAGTTCAGTACACCTCATCTCTGCATTTTTGTCAAGAAAACTAGGCTGTCCGTTTCGAGGCGTACTTATGCACAGGCCTAGATGAATACCAACAGAAGACTCCTGTCTTTTTAAAGAAGTCACTAATCGTTTATTTAGTGCGGTCCAAGCAAAGAGCTCTTTGTTCTAAGTACCCACTGATGTCGGGCGCTATGAAGACATGGAAGTAAAATACTGCGGTTCTCAGGTAAAAATAAGAACTATGAGTTTCAGGTAGACGGACAAAAACACCTGAGAATGTACACTCAAAACCAGGTCGTATAACGATTGTCACACCCTTTCTTTTGTATGCAAGACCATGGACATGAATACTCACTTCTCGGTATATGAGTGTCAGACCTAAAAAGTCACTGACACATACAACCAGCCAGTCACACACTCGCACGCACACATATTAGTGATTAAGTAACTACCCACTCAAAACAGAAACTTCTCCAGATTGTATTTATTTGTAATGTAGGCAAAATACGCATGCTCTAATTGCACCACAAACAGATAAGCAGTCCCTTGATAGAAAATACATTTAATTTGACAGGGAGAAAAAACACCTGCATCTAATTATGCTGCGACAATGTCCAAGTTAACACTATTTTGAAAGTACTTAGTACCAATGACTGATTGTACTACATAATTAGGACATATGTCTTGATGTCGCCCCCGAGTGAAGGTTACCTTTTCTGATTTTCATATTTCTGGGAAAATAAAATAAAATATACTGTTCAAAAAAAGAAACGCATAGCTTGTAATATTTGGTTAATTTAGTTATATGGCTACAAGGATATCCACCAAACTGCAGAAAATGTTTATCTGGTCGTCGACCTTTCGTCCATTGCCACAAGTGAGCTCTGCACGTGACGCATGCGTTATCAGTGGCTACAATGTCAAAATGGCTCATTTGGCATGACCACTCGTCATGCTTCAGTGTAATCTCGTGAAACTCGGGGAATATTGAGCTCTCACCATGTCTTCCAAAACCCATAAAAGCGGATTGTTCGCCACAAAGAAATCAGACGACAATTCAGCGACGAAAGATGGCCCGATTGAGCAGAGAAGACCGCCAAATTGCATTGGGTCGTTTACGAGCAGGCCAAAGTCAAAGTGCAATCGCCAGGCACTTCCACGTGTCTCAGAGCACCATCAGTAGACTGTGGGTCAGGTTTCAAGCCACTGGCTCCGTTGCTGACTTGCCACGAGCGGGAAGACCAAGGGCGACAACTGCTGCTCACGACCGCTTCATACGGCTCCGCCACCTCCGGAATCGTTTCCTGTCGGCCTCATCTTCTGTCCAGGCTCTCCCCGGGCCACACCGATTATCGGACCAGACCGTGCGGAACCGCCTGCATGAAGCTGGTTTGAGAGCTCGCAGACCTCACAGAGGAGCTGTCCTCACCCGCCGCCATCGCCAGAACCGAGTGCAGTGGGGCAACCAGCACCTTCGCTGGACCGTCCGGAATCACTGGAGACACGTGTGGTTCAGCGACGAGTCCTACTTCCTGCTCCAGCGACATGATGGTCGGAGGAGGGTCTACCGGAGAGTAAACGAACGTTACGCGCCCAACTGTGTGGATGAGGCACCCGTTCATGGTGGTGGAGGCGTCATGGTGTGGGGGGCGATCAATACCGCTGGAAGGAGCACCCTGGTGCACGTCCAAGGGCGCATAACTGCCCAGCGATACGTGGAGGAAATTCTGCGCCCACACGCCCTTCCTCTTCTGGCTGACCAGGATGCCATATTCCAGCAGGACAACGCTCGCCCGCACACAGCACGACTCACCACCCAGTTCCTCACCGACCACCATGTCCAGGTGCTTCCCTGGCCATCCATGTCGCCAGACATGAACCCGATAGAACACATCTGGGATGAATTGGACAGACGTGTGCGCAGGCGAGAAGAAGCGCCGGCAAATCACCGCGATCTATTGCAGGCACTTCAGGAGGAGTGGGACACCATCCCACAGCAAGATATCCGGCATCTGATCCAGTCCATGCCCAGAAGGTGCCGGGCAGTTGTTGCTGCTCAAGGCAGTCACACCCCCTACTGACTTGACAGCCTCGGCACCCAATCGTATTGATTGACTGATTGATTTGAAGACGCAAATGAACTGTGTGTGCATGCAACTGTTTCCATACCAAATGTCAAACAAATAATCTAAATATTGGATTTTCTGTTAATTTTTTCGAAAAATAAAACAAATTTGGCAAGTAGCAACTATGCGTTTCTTTTTTTGAACAGTATATATCACTCACCCAAGTACACCAAGTGACGAATACCGATTTTGTACCTGTGATAACTCAACTGTCGGGCAAGAAGGAAGTGAAACCCAGCACAGAGTGGGGGAATTCATTTGCTAATCTCAAAGATCAGTCAGATCTTCCTCAATCCACGTTATCCTACTCTCTGTTACAAGGTACATGAATTAACCGAGTACAATAGTACCTATGTACCAGATTGACATAGCACGCACAATTAAGTTGATAATTTACATGAGCAGTTCAGCTCACCTCACTTGTGCGTTTTCTCAAGAAATATAGGTTGTCCCTTTAGATGCGTATTTACGCACAGGCCAACATGAAAGAAGACAATCGTATTTTTTATAGAAGTCACTCCCCGTGTATTCAATGCGGTCAATGTATTCATTGATTAAGGGCGCCGTGAAGACAGGGCAGTAAAATAATGGTTTTTTTCTGGTAAAAATAAGAAGTATAATTTTTAGGTGGACGATAAAACTGAGTATGTACACTCCAAATCAGTTCGTATAACGATTGTCACACTATTTCTTTTGTATGCAAGACTGGACTAGAATAAACACTTCTCGTTATATCAGTGTCAGACATGGGCATTCACTAACACATACAACTTGTTGACTTCATATCTCACACACGCACATAAGTGATTCAGTATTACCCACTCAGAACTTCCCCTGATTGTATTGATTGATAATGCAGACAAAATTCGAATGTTCTAACTGCATCACAGAAAGACAAGCAGTCCAGAGATAGAGCATAAATAGAATTTGACAGGGAGAAAAAACACCTGCATCTAATTATGCTGCGACAATGTCCAAGTTAACACTATTTTGAAAGTACTTAGTACCAATGACTGATTGTACTACATAATTAGGACATATGTCTTGATGTCGCCCCCGAGTGAAGGTTACCTTTTCTGATTTTCATATTTCTAGGTAAAAAAAAACTAAAAAAATATCACTCACCCAAGTCGCAATGCTGCCACACGTATATTGAAGCACACCAAGTGACGAATACCGATTTTGTACCTGTGATAACTCAACTGTCGGGCAAGAAGGAAGTGAAACCCAGCACAGAGTGGGGGAATTCATTTGCTAATCTCAAACAGCAGTGCATTGCAAAAAGGCTAGGTGAGACATGGCATGAGCTTGCTCTTTTGTATTGTCCTCGTAGTTGAAAGAAAACCGCAAATCGCGTTCTGTTTTTTCAGACAACAACATCCTTTCAAGTGAAACATTTCCTGAAAGATAATGTAGAAATACTGCACGTACTCCTCTCCCACAGGGTTGGCATGATTGTTGAAAGTGTTCTCTGGGTATGTGTGTGTATATATATAGTGTGTATAGCATATATGAATATTGTGTGAGCAGTACATGTGGTGATTTTTTTCTCCGTATGGTTAATTGTTTTATGTAGATTGTACATGTAATTGTTCTATTCTGTAAATGTTCGTTTGTAAAGGGCCTAGAGCCATAGGTTCGGCACTTAAAAATGTCTAGTTATCATTAGTATTTATTATTATTGAATATGCAATTTTGAAAATAGTTAATTTCTTCTGTATTATTATAGCAACATGTTAGCCCTGAATGGCACGGACTGTGCATGCGTTTGCTAGACTGCGTTTGACTTCCTCAATCTAACGCTTTGACGACTGGGTCCAGACTCCTAACACGTGTGTACCTGACAGACAGACAGGCACACACACACACACACACACACACAGACACACACACAGACACACACACACACACATACACACGCACGCACGCACACACACACGCACGCACACATACCCCCCCCCCCCCACACACACACATACGCACGCACGCAAGTACGCACACATACCCACACACACACACACACACATACACACACACACACACACACACACACACACACACATACACACGCACCTACACCTACACACACACACACAAACACACACATACACACACACACACACACACACACACACACACACACACACACACACACACACACACACTCACACACACACACATACACCACGACCCTCGTCTCGATTCCCCCCTCTATGTTAAAACATTTAGTCAAAACTTGACTAAATGTAACAAACAACAAGTCGCGTAAGGCGAAAATACAATATTTAGTCAAGTAG
This sequence comes from Littorina saxatilis, assembly GCF_037325665.1. Lineage (NCBI taxonomy): Eukaryota > Metazoa > Mollusca > Gastropoda > Littorinimorpha > Littorinidae > Littorina > Littorina saxatilis. The sequence continues at coordinate 36,468,000 of NC_090245.1, read as the reverse complement.
CTGTCGAACTCACAGAATGAAACTGAACGCAATGCCATTTTTCAGCAAGACCGTATACTCGTAGCATCGTCAGTCCACCGCTCATGGCAAAGGCAGTGAAATTGACAAGAAGAGCAGGGTAGTAGTTGCGCTAAGAAGGATAGCACGCTTTTCTGTACCTCTCTTCGTTTTAACTTTCTGAGCGTGTTTTTAATCCAAACATATCATATCTATATGTTTTTGGAATCAGGAACAGACAAGGAATAAGATGAAAGTGTTTTTAAATTGATTTGGAAAATTTAATTTTAATAATAATTTTTATATTTTTAATTGTCAGAGCTTGTTTTTAATCCAAATATAACATATTTATATGTTTTTGGAATCAGAAAATGATGGAGAATTTAAGATGAACGTAAATTTGGATCGTTTTATAAAAAATATTTTTTTACAGTTTTCAGATTTTTAATGGCCAAAGTCATTCATTAATTTTTAAGCCACCAAGCTGAAATGCAATACCGAAGTCCGGGCTTCGTCGAAGATTACTTAACCAAAATGTCAACCAATTTGGTTGAAAAATGAGGGCGTGACAGTGCCGCCTCAACTTTCACGAAAAGCCGGATATGACGTCACCAAAGACATTTATCAAAAAAAATGAAAACAATGTCTGGGGATATCATATCCAGGAACTCTCATGTCAAATGTCATAAAGATCGGTCCAGTAGTTTAGTCTGAATCGCTCTACACACACACACAGACAGACAGACAGACAGACACACGCACATACACCACGACCCTCGTCTCGATTCCCCCAGACAAGTGTAAACAAGTCGCGTAAGGCGAAAATACAATATTTAGTCAAGTAGCTGTCGAACTCACAGAATGAAACTGAACGCAATGCCATTTTTCAGCAAGACCGTATACTCGTAGCATCGTCAGTCCACCGCTCATGGCAAAGGCAGTGAAATTGACAAGAAGAGCGGGGTAGTAGTTGCGCTAAGAAGGATAGCACGCTTTTCTGTACCTCTCTTTGTTTTAACTTTCTGAGCGTGTTTTTAATCCAAACATATCATATCTATATGTTTTTGGAATCAGGAACCGACAAGGAATAAGATGAAAGTGTTTTTAAATTGATTTCGACAATTTAATTTTGATAATAATTTTTATATATTTAATTTTCAGAGCTTGTTTTTAATCGGAATATAACATATTTATATGTTTTTGGAATCAGCAAATGATGGAGAATAAGATAAACGTAAATTTGGATCGTTTTATAAATTTTTATTTTTTTTTTACAATTTTCCGATTTTTAATGACCAAAGTCATTAATTAATTTTTAAGCCACCAAGCTGAAATGCAATACCGAAGTCCGGGCTTCGTCGAAGATTACTTGACCAAAATTTCAACCAATTTGGTTGAAAAATGAGGGCGTGACAGTGCCGCCTCAACTTTCACGAAAAGCCGGATATGACGTCATCAAAGACATTTATAAAAAAAATTAAAAAAACGTTCGGGGATTTCATACCCAGGAACTCTCATGTCAAATTTCATAAAGATCGGTCCAGTAGTTTAGTCTGAATCGCTCTACACACACACACACACACACACACACACACACACACACACACACACACACACACACACACACACACACACACGCACATACACCACGACCCTCGTTTCGATTCCCCCTCGATGTTAAAATATTTAGTCAAAACTTGACTAAATATAAAAACGATGAGCAGATACAAGGTAAGTAAAGTCAAAACAAAGTTAATAATTATTTACAATGTGAAGCATATACACTTGTCGTCTTGTTTTCTTGTTCATCTAGTTCTTGTACACGCAATCGCTACGCTTGATTAATAAAACATTTATTGACACAAAAACAACTATTTACACTGACGAAATTCGGTAACACAATTAAAGGTGTGTGTGTGGGGTGGGGGGGGGGTGGAGTTGAATGAAAAGCGTTTGTTTCCGGAAGAGGAAAAGTGCCATGTGTGTGTATGTGTGTGTGTGTGTGTGTGTGTGTGTGTGTGTTGTGTTGTGTGTTGTGTGTTGCGTGTTGCGTGTTGTGTGTTGTGTGTTGTGTGTGTGTGTGTGTGTGTGTGTGTGTGTTTGTGTGTGTTTGTGTATGATTCAGCTGTGTTATGTGTAAGCTTGAAAGCCATATGGTCCTAAAGCCGAATAAAACCTTGAACCTTTAAACCTCGAAAATTAATGTTAATTTTCGAATTAATGTATGTTTCATATTTTTTTCATTGTAAAGCGCTTAGAGAATGTAAAGCACTATATAAATCTCCCATAATTATTATTATTATTATTATTATTATTATTATTATTATTATTATTATTAGCTGTAATAACTCTACTGTCGGGTAAGAAGGAAGTGAAACTCAGCACAACAAATTTAGAGTGGGGGAATTTATTTGGGCTAAAATAAAATACAAAACAAGAGTAATGTTCCGTGAAAAAGCTATGTGAGACATGTCACGAGCTTGCTCTTTAGTATTACCCTCGTAGTTGAAAGAAAATCGAAAATCTGAAAATAGCGTTCGGTTCTTTTCAGAAAACATAATTTTTCCAAGTGAAACATTTCCCGGAAAATAATGTACACATAGGCGATGTTGAAGAGTTGTCTTCTTCTTTATTATTATACCGACATGTTATCCCTGTATGGCACGGACTGTGCATGCGTTTGCTAAACTATACGTTTGACTTGCTCAGTCTAACTGGTTTAACCTGCTTTGACGACTGGGTATCTATGCAGATTAGATTAAATATGATCACGAAAGAAAGTCCGGACTCCTGACACAGGACAGTGGACAAAGCAATCTGATCGCTGATTAAAATTCATTTGATTATTATGGCATAGTTTCCAGGGCCGGACTAGGCGAAGAGGAGGGGGGGGGGGGGGGGGTTGCCAGTGGTGGCCCAGGGGGATGTACCCCCTGGCGGCAGGGGCAGATCAGTTCATTTTATGACTGGTTTTTTTCAAAAGTATATTGTGAAGATATGGGTGTGAAGGCGCGAAGCGCCGAGCCGACGGCGCGAAGCGCCTAGCTTGCTAGGGGGGTCCGGGGGCATGCCCCCCCGGAAAATTTTGAAAAAAAGGATGCAAAATGGTGCAATCTGGTGCATTCTGAGGATGATCATTACCAGTTTCAGGCAGCAGATTTTGTCACTGATTAATACCCCAAAAATTGAAACTCAATGTAAAATAAAGAAATGCATACCTCATTCAATATTTTTATTTTTTGGCTGGGGGGGGGGGGGTCCGGAAACCCTAGAACCAACCCCCCCCCCCCTCGTTGTGGGGGTCAGGGGGCAAAGCCCCCTGAAGCTGACGGGTAGGTCATATTCTGAGATAGGAAAATGGTCGCTCCTTGCATGAAACGGCATAAAATAAGCAATAATAAAAAAAAAAATTAAATAAGTAAGGTACATGTTTAGGCTAGGGGGGGGGGGGGGGTTGCGCAACCCCCATAACCCCCCCCCCCCCCCCCCCCGGTAGTCCGGCCCTGGTTTCGGAGCAGTTTTGAGCAAATCATTGCAGGTGCTTCTAAATTACAGAACAGTGAATGCAATATGCCCCTTCAACGTGTAAAGGTCCAAATCGTCAGAAAACTTTCAAAAAGAACGCCTTCTTCTTCTGCGTTCGTGGGCTTAAACTCCCACGTACACTCGTGTTTTTTTGCACGAGTGGAATTTTACGTGCATGACAGTTTTTTACCCCGCCATTTAGGCAGCCATACGCCGTTTTCGGAGGAAGCATGCTGGGTATTTTTGTGTTTCTATAACCCACCGAACTCTGACATGGATTACAGGATCTTTTTCGTGCGCACTTGGTCTTGTGCTTGCGTGTACACACGGGGGTGTTCGGACACCGAGGAGAGTCTGCACACAAAGTTGACTCTGAGAAATAAATCTCTCGCCGAACGTGGGGACGAACTCACGCTGACAGCGGCCAACTGGATACAAATCCAGCGCGCTACCGACTGAGCTACATCCCCGCCCCAAAGGACGCCTTAATTGTACTTACTTTAAACACAAAGTTTGGCTCTTGACAACAAAAGAAAGTCACTTACCACTTTCAAAGTTTTCTAAAACGAGAAGGTGATTGACGAAGGACTAATATGCCATTGTCTATTATATCATATATACTCGTATATATACACTACTTACTTGTTCAAAAAAAAGGAAACCCCTCTGTTCCGAAGGGCTCGACTACAAAGTACGATGGGCAGCATGCTTAGCGATATTCTTCATTAAAACTCATCAACAATTTTCTGTGTTTGCGTAAACTAAAGGATCACCAGAGACAAACATATATTTGAAAAATGCAATCCATGTTGCTTTACGGTGCTTTGCAAGGAAGTAAATAACCACCGTGGGAAAGATATTAAGCTTAAGCGGCAGGGTGAAGAAAGGTTATGTTGTCTGCGTTTGGGGCTTTGTGATATACTACTTCAGTGGGATTGAATTACCTGCGTTGTCGCTTCTGCAAACGACGTATGACCCGACTAGATGACTTTTTGTGCACTGAATACACATAATGCAGGTGCACTTCGGTATGGGCCTCATACACAGAAATGCGTACGCAGGCATACAAAGATACAGAGAGACACAGACGTAGACAAAACACAAACTAGCAACAAAAGTGCACTGAGACATACGTACGTAAATACACAGAAATACATTGCAGGTGACACAGACAGACAGACAGACAGACAGACAGACAGACAGACACATACCCAAACACACGCCCGCACGCCCGCGCGCACTCACGCACGCACGCACGCACACACACACACACACACACACACACCGGCACACACACACACACACACACACACACACACACACACACACACAAACACACACACAAACACACACACAAACACACACAATTTCTTTTCGAGGTGATATAAACACTGTTCAGCTGACACGCTCTCTTTCCTGCTATGGTGTGCCCAACAAGGAAGTGAATAGTCGCTGCGTCGAAAAGGTAGTCAGTTTTACAGGCGGAGTAAAAGATAAAGATTAAAAAAAAGGTTTGTAGTTACCATCGAAATGTAATTATTTCCTTACGTTTAAATCCCCGGCATTGTTGTTATTGCAATAAACTGCGCGTGACTCGACTAGTCGTTTGTACACTGACAGTACACATTGCAGATACGCTTCTTACATATAGGCCAGAAACACGCTCAGAGTTAAGAACAGAGATGTTAGAGAGAGAGAGAGAGAGAGAGAGAGAGAGAGAGAGAGAGAGAGAGAGAGAGAGAGAGAGAGAGAGAGAGAGAGAGAGAGAGAGATGCAATTTATATCGCGCACATATGGGTCGTTCCACAAAGCTGTGTACCACAAGAGGGTCATGACTTTAGAGTAAGATTTCGGAATGTTTTTCTTGCTTCTCGAATGATATAAGGATATCAGCAGACTGCAAATTGACCAAAGAGATAACGATAATAAAATCAAGAAGATCGCTATGTTGGTTAGTGTTTTATATGAAAGCAAACACAGAAAATGACGTCAAAATGGCGTTTTTATTGTGACATTGCTTTTATCTTGTTTTTAAGTATCCGTGTGGCTGCCAATAAAATGCGACCATGAACCCCCCGATATACATCTTCGTTGTGTTTTGTGCTAATGTTACTTATGCACTTTGCTGTTTGCCCCTGCACATGTTTACAGAGTGCATTTGGATCGCTCAAAAATAACGGTTTCCTACGTAACATTTGGTTTATAAAACCAACATCGAACTACGCGAACATGTGTATAACTTCTGCGCCGCACGCACGAATATGCGACTGGGTATTATCACTGCCACAACCGATGTGTAGTGAATGTGTTAGAATGTGTACCGTGTCAAATAGATTCGATTTGAATGTGATTTTGCCTTTCGCGTATCGCCACTAAGCTTCGTTGTTGTTGTTTTTGTCTGGTTACGTTGGATTTAAAAAAAGGATATTTGTCACTTAGCGGCAACACATCACACATGGTGTTTCTTTTGCATGTCATGTTCTTCAACATCGCTGAAAGGTTTTTCCATAAAAACATCCATTCATTTTTGGAACGCAGCAGACGTGGAGCGTTTTATGAGTCGTTTCCAACGAGGGACGAATGTTACGTAGGCAACCTTTTGCGACTCTTCGCTCTTAAAGTTAATATTTTTTTTAACGTTCGACATTTCAATGTTTTATTTTGTGATAGACGTGCTCGGTATGTCTTTGTCAAGTCTTAGGCTATTCTTTGTAGTCTAGCCCTGTTCAAGTTGTAAGAGTTTAGGTAAAAAAACCGTTGAATTTTCATCAAAATTGAAACAAACTCGACTATATTTTCTTTCGAAAAACGATAAATCGAAGAAAATCAGATTAAATGCTGTTGCGAAATAGAGAGAAAGAAATTCTGCGTTTGTGAAGCTGATTTCCTTGTTAGTGGGGATACAAAAAAGAGCAGTTCCTTTAAACTGCCTGGTGATACTTAGCTTATATATCCAGAAAGACTTGACTGGGCGAACCAAGCAGCCAAATTTAGCATCGGATATCAAATTAATTTCACTAGCTTACAGCATTTACCCTCCCCAACTCCTTAAAGAGCATTCTTTGTTAGAAATTGTGCGATTGTTCTTGCTAATCACACTTAGATTTATGGTATAGGATGAATAATGTCTCTGACAGGACCACTAAGAACGGATTGAATTATCGATCAAATATAACAAGAAGGCGCAATTGGTCAACTAGCTCCAAACAGTTGCCCATGTTGTTTATAATCTTTGCCATGTAGCTTTGAAATTAGCAGTTCATTGTTTTGGGCATATACGCTTTGAAAACCCAACATTACATTGACTTTTTCGAAGCATGATCACAAAAATATGGTCTCAAAAATGAAGCGAATTAGCAGAAAAATAAAGTTTTTGAGGCAAAAATAATTGTGTCTGTTGGGTGGATAGTTTGTGTATTGTTCTGTTTCTGAGTCATTCCATGATTCAGATATAACACAATACAATACCAACGTGTTTAAGAGAGGAACACTGTGTGTCCGACGTATCTCGAAGACACAGCAAATTCGTTGAGTGTCTTGATCTGCCTTGTGTTAAAAACAACGCACCTAAATCTAACCGAATTTCGAGTCGCATCAATGACGACGTCACCAAAACCAAAAGAATTCCATTCATAACACAGTCATTCACAAGCCGGTTGATGACGCCAAGTCACGGACCAATCGAATCGTCAAAGCACATGCTGACGTCAAGTGCGACGCGGCGCGAAAATGTGCGATTTGTCGGCTGCTCCGTCATCCTGCTAAAGAGGAGAAACCGCAACAGTGTACATCTTGTTGCTACATGTTGACTCAATGTTATTTATTGACTCACACGAATAGATTTGTTTGTTACTTCACACAGACGATGTTTGTTTGTTGGTTGACACAACCAAAAAATACGTTTTTGTTACCTATAACTAGTTCAATTTGTTTTTCCTGACTGCATTTTGTTCGGAATAAGCTCTAAATGTGAAGGAAATAAAACTTGTTACTATATACTATGGCTTTTTTTTAATTTATTTTTTTATCTGTTTTGTGTGTTTGGATCTCATGTTACGTTAATCATGTGTGATGTTACACAACTTTCTGACCACCCCTCGTATCCAAAAAGCATAAACTTATCTTTTGTTTAGCATGGCAACGTGACATATGTCTATATCTTTTACATAAACCGTAAAAACAATCTATTCAGACACTTTCAATTTTCACGAAGCATGTCACGCTTTTGGTACACAGCTTTGTGGAATGACCCATAATCAAGGCGCAGGGATTTATTTATGCCGTGTGAGATGGAATTGTTTTACACAATACATCACGCATTCACATCGGCCAGCAGATCGCAGCCATTTCGGCGCATATCCTACTTTTCACGGCCTATTATTCCAAGTCACACGGGTATTTTGGTGGACATTTTTATCTATGCCTATACAATTTTGCCAGGAAAGACCCTTTTGTCAATCGTGGGATCTTTAACGTGCACACCCCAATGTAGTGTACACGAAGGGACCTCGGTTTTTCGTCTCATCCGAAAGACTAGCACTTGAACCCACCACCTAGGTTAGGAAAGGGGGGAGAAAATTGCCAACGCCCTGACCCAGGGTCGAACTCGCAACCTCTCGCTTCCGAGCGCAAGTGCGTTACCACTCTGCCACCCAGTCCTTGTGTTTACCGCGTGTGCTTTGGGACATTAATTCAAATATGGACCGGTGCAGACTCAGCTGAAACTTATTAACGCTTGACATTTTCCCCTTGACACGGTCATTAACTTGGTCGAGCAAAAATACCAGTATTTTTAACCATCTGTACATTTGAAATCATATATAATGTTCGACGTTTATTATTTGAAGGATGTTTCTGTTGTTAAATTAATATGTTATACTGTAACACGACCAAATGTTCTTGTTTCCTGCTACCCATCTAGGTCCTGCTTTGATGTCAAGTTGGAATTTCTTATTTCCTCACAGTTTGACTTTGCTGAAGTGTTCCAGGAACCGAGCTGTTTGGCGCTCATTCAGATCTGGACATTTGTGACGTTAGAGTAAACAGCAGAGCTTGAGTATGCTGGTTTTCCACTGTGTTGCTCAGCCGTCGCGGAAATGTGACTGTACTCGTGACTTTCTCTTTGCCCTTGTAAAGCTTCGTATACTCCTTGTTCTTGTGTAGCGTGTTGGAGAGGAATTGGGCTATCGTCCAGTGTGCTGTAAATGTTTGTCTCGTTTTCAGAGTTGGCAAAACCAAGACGATCCTAACTCCCGACAGCTTCCGGGGTAATAACTTTTGAAACTTCGATCTGCGCATTCTGAACAGTTTCTTCTCGTTGTCTGTCGTCGAAGCAAGTTCGACAAAAACTAGGTTGTCTTCGTCGTAGTAATGCTATTGATGTGGCAGTGACGATTATTACGCAAATAACAGCCACAACAACGCCAATTATAACACCAACATAGTTAAAAGAATCATCTGATTCTGTGATAGAGTCTCCGAAATCTGTCGTTGAATAGAATGATGTTGCTGCGATACTCGATGACAGTACTGCCGTGGTATAGGATGATGTGGTATAGGATGATGTTGCTGCCATCCTGGGTGACAGTACTCTTGTTGTGGATGGTATGGCTAACGGTAGGGGCGAAGGGGAAACTGGTAACAACTCTGTACATGGCGATTTCACATACCGAATGTTGTCAATTGCCACAAAACTAGTTCTTTCTTGCTTGTTGCTACGTCGTTTTGCTTTGATGACAAATGCAACGCTACTGTTCGTTGTGACTGGTATTTTGGCATGGTATGTTTGTCCCGTTCCCGTCGAAGCAGTCCATAAAAGCTGTTCCGTTCCTTCATACCCGTCATCGCTGATGCTTACACTCATGTCAATCGCATCGTTCACGTCAAAACTGTACTGGAAATGTAAACAGCGCGTCTGTCGTTTAGTAGAGCATGCTTGTAAACTTGTCAGTCGTCCTTCGTCTTTGTAGTACTTGAGCCTTGCAAACCACTGAATGTTGGTCGGCTGGATATAAGCTCCTGTAAAACCGCCGTCTGTCGCCCAGTTGCACAGTGTAAACTCCAAATGCCCGTGATTGTACTGCTGAAAGTTGCAATCCAGGGATTTGTCTTGGTCACAGCCCTCCACATCATGGATATGCGAGGCGTACCACAGGGTAAGGAGAAAGAGGAGAATGGTTCGCATCATGATGACTGAAACAACCATAAACATATTCATAATTTGGAGTATTTGTCATGTCGTCTACATTTGGATCGCATAAGTTCCTTGTTTTCTCAGATCTTATCATTAGTGCTCTACTTTATTTGGTTACGGTTTCGTTGTAATCATAGTCATACTCATTATGAAACAGTGTTCTCTTACATCGATTTAAAATCGGTTGTGTATAACGGTTCAAACACGGAAAGGATATATTATTCCTTTAAAGCACTAACTACACAAACAGAATAACATCCATGGACAAATGGACACGACATATAAGAGACGAAGGATGGTTATTACGGTAGTACTTACAAGTTTACAGAAAATAACAAGTTGACAAGAACTACATTTGTTTGCCGTAAGCAAAACGTGTCTGCATGCTATATGTTACTCTGAAATAATCCGAAGTTAATTGTTTCATTACGGTAAAGAGATGGTCACATTTATGATTTACTTCTGTGACTATGCGTGTGGTGTTATCCTACCTTAGAATGACAGTAAGCAATATAAGAATGCTTATACAAAACAGGGAGAGAGCATAATTACTGACCTTTTCACAGACATGAAGGCTATGTTGAATGCTATATTATGTTTGATAACACCGCCAAGCCATGCTAGAATAACAGACCTGTTGTGCCTGTGCAAACACTTATGTTTAAAGATAGGGAAGGAAGTACTGAACGACAAAGCAATGTTATCACTCAGCAGGAAAGTGTTTTGCTACAACGACAAAAATAAGATTGTTTCCTCGCCTTCCTCCAACACACGCACGCATGCAGATGCACACACGCATACTCTATCAATGTCAGCATTCTTAGTGTCAAGCGATTATTTGCCTAGTACTCTCATCAAGTGAACGCAGTTTCAGAAAAGCTGTTTATTCTCACTGTCTACGTTTGTGCGACACGGGAATAAAATAGTTCTCGTTGGAGGACTTTTGAATGAGTTCGTGTACAAGTGTACAATCCCAATAATGCTTAGACAAGTTCAAGTGTTCTATAACGATATGCGGTTTTCTTTTGAGAAGCCCGTCTACGCAAACAAAGATAAGGATTTGTGTTTTATTTGTGCATGTATACATTGCTCAATGTTGCCTGTACTGGATTTTAAATGACTGTTTAATAGGTATTTTATGTTCTTGTCGGGTGGATTTGAGGGGTACCCTCGTTTGTGCATTTGTTACGTGACCTCTGTGAACGACTAATGACACAAAAAAAGCCACGCTTTATTGTTTTGTATTGCATTAATTTGTGCGTTTTTTCCCATCTATATTTAACTGTGTGTGTGTTATATTTTTTTTGTAAGACCATTTTATAACTCGTTTTGCACAAACGCACACGCACGCACAACTATCAATAATCGCATAACAAAAATGCAAAATCAGACACTTATCTTAAAGAAATTGTAAAGTAAATATTGTATACAATGTTTTCTATTTTTTATGATGAATACAAAAACCAAAACGTACCCAGATTGCTTCGTCGTCACATCACTCTACTAGCATAACATTGGCGTGTACATGTGTGTTTGCGTGCGCCGGTGTGTGTGTGTGTGTGTGTGTGTGTGTGTGTGTGTGTGTGTGTGTGTGTGTGTGTGTGTGTGTGTGTGTGTGTGTGTGTGTGTGTGTGTCTGTGTGTGTCTGTGTGTTCGTGCTTTCCTCTGTATCTGTATTTTCTATTGAAGTGTTTATTTGGTTTCTGGTTGGTCTGGCAATTGTGTTATGTTTTTTGTGTGTGATTAGTTGTTGTTGTCGAATGTGTGTCTCACAAACACCCCACGCCTAACACACACACACACACACACACACACACACACACACACACACACACACACACACACACACACACACACACACACACACACACACAACCACACATCCAAACACCCCCACTCACAAACACACACCCCCACACACACACACACAAACCCACACACACACAAACACCCACACAAACACACACACACACACACACACACACACAAACATAGTTTACATTTTGAAGAGTAATATTTAATTCACAAAAAACCAAATGCACAGATTGCATGAAGTTGCATTACGGCCAATTTAAACAATGTTACGTCAGCAACTGATTTAAAATACTACAACAATGGAATGAACGAATTAAAGTACAAACAAAGTATGCTTGTGAAAAATTTCGATGCGAACTGAAGCAGATTAGGATAATATCTACACATGAGGAAACAATTGCTTATTTATTATTAGTTGTCATAAGTGACATGACTGTCTTGAGCATTAGTTTCAAACAAAATGCGTTAAAAGACATCTCTTGTATTGTATCATATTAGCTTAACTTCCTTTTGAAACACAAAATACATGTTCAGACGTAACGCATGCCACACGTGAACAAATGCAAGCAGTTATTATATACATAAACACTAAAACGGCTCTTCAATATATACGTTATCAAAATAATTATTCATATTAAATCAAAGCAACGACTACGAAGACAACAACAACAACGACGAAGACAAAACTAGAAGAACAACACAGCCAATAAAAATGGAAACAAATTCGACAGATACAATACGTAGGCTACAGACGAAAAAGAATGATCCAGTCAAAAGGTCAGACCAACAGTCAACCAAATATACACACTGACTGGGCTACCAACCGGCTAATCATTTACCGATGCATCGATTGACCGAAATGTGATTTTTGGAAAACATGCAGTCATCTAAAGGAAAGAAAGGAATATGTGATTCAAAGTATTCCTTTATCATAATACACACCATAACATAATTTATGTCATGTATGTGATATGTCTTCCCCCCCCCCTCCCCCACTCCCCTCAAGTATCATGTCAATCAAAAAAGAAAATGAACAGAGACAAGATTCAAACAACCACAATCCAAACCAATTACAACATAAAACCGTGTTAACACATTTACATTTGTAATAGTAAGTTAGAAAAATGTTGCTTAAGTGCACTTGTGTAAGGTTAATTCACGCATCATGATTGTACAGTGAATATAAATGTTGCACATGCATGATTGAGTTTGTCAGGCAGGAATAAACTGCGCTCACAGATTAAACGAATTAATTGAAATAAAGAATGCTTCATATATATCATGTTCTTATCAATGATCATGTCTACACTATCAAACCGCTACTTAGACTTAGCTGGAAGCACGACAAAAGACGGTTTGAAATCCCCGCCAGTGGTGTGCTCTTTGCATACACGAGCAAAATGGTGCATTTCTAATACCTCTACTTAATATGGGA
>NC_090245.1:36445035-36450035 GCF_037325665.1 Littorina saxatilis | reverse complement strand
TTTTTTTGGGTCACCCTGTATATACAATCCAAGAAAACCACGGTTTCATTTTCTTTTACGTAAACCCGTAGGGACATTTTTAATGTATTTGTACACTGTCTGTCTTGCAGGAGTTTTGGAGTGTAGTGGTATTTTGAAGCGCACCTTGTCTCTGTATTTTGCTGTTTCAGGAAATGGATTTCTTTCGCATGCAAAAATGATTAAAAGGGAGGGTACAGTGTGTTTGTCCAACAATATACTTAAAACGTAGAACGTAGAATGACTGCTATGATAAGGGTTATGACGACGATGATGTATTTCTAGGGATGTTGGTGTTTCGTCATAACAACACTCATTTTGAAATATGTTTGAATTCATTTACGGCATGCACAGAGCAGCTTCATTGATGATGGATCAATTCAGTCTACGTGTTCATTTATCTGGCCAATATACTCAACCTCAAAATTCACCGTTCGCACACTTGGACTTTTTAATTCACTAAGCCGTAAGAATTGTTTTGTTTTCAGCAACCTTGTTGGAGACTCTGGTAGTTTCAGTGAGATTCATATTGTATATTCATATTCATATCGTACCTTGCAACACTAACATTATGTACAACAATTAACATAAAGCATAACCGTTCACTTGATGTGGGAATATTCACCAGCGATGATATTCACCTTTCTAGTGTTCACCTCATTGTAAGCATCCTCGCCCCCTTCACCCAGATGATTGTAAATTGTGCCTGAACCGCTTTCGTTATTCACTTCTTCACGACCCCTCGACTCGAAATCCAATGAACTGTAGTGACAACTCTGGACTAGTTCTTTACGAATTTGTCGACCCTTGTGGTCTCTCTCATCACACTCTGACGTGAGTCCAGTGTCGACAAGGTTAACGTAAATAGTGTCACTTGCTTTTTCATAATCTGCTTGAGGTTGAGTTGACGATGTTCTTGCTTCTATGGGATGGCTGTAGAGGTGTCCCTGTGTGGCATGTAGCTCTGCACCATTTACATACTCAACATCACTGCGGTCGAGATTGTAGAGTGTGCTTTGATACATTTCGACGCCTGCCTGTGCCTTTCTTCTGAAGCAAATTGAGAATTTGGCTCTTTTCCGTTTGAATAGAACTAGGACGAGAATAATGACGATAGCGACTACAACTACAGCAACAGCACATGTATCAATGATTACTCCAACAGAGTTAAACAATGACTCTTCGGCGATTGTTGTGACCTGCGTAGTTGGAAGAGTGATAGTTGTCGATAAGTTACCACCATCGACTGCTTTGTCTGTGACCTTCTTTCCAAAACATCCTGTTGTTAAAGCATCTCTGGTTGGTTTCTCAGCCTCAGAAGTACACATTTTGAATGTAATGTTTGTTACAGCAGCTGGCTGCTGAGTTGTCGGCGGATTATATGTTAGGCATGGAGATTTCACATACGTAATATTGTCTATAAAAGCTGTTTTCTGGTCAATGCTGGTTTCAGGTCTTCTTCTGCCATTGAATGAGACCCAAAAATTGTCTTGTGTAGTTATCGGGACTTCCCCCTCTTCCCAACCAACGCTTGAAGACTGTGTCCATAGTTGTTGTTCTGATCCAAAGGATAGGTTATATACGATGCTTACGCTCAAATCCGAAATATTGTTTTTCTCGAAGGTGTATTGAAACTTTAAGCAGTGAGTCTGGTTTTGCGTAGAGCAAGCCGTTCTGCTTACTAGCTGTCCCTCCTGATGTCCAGGATTGAGTCCAATAAATGTGTTCGATTTATACTGGAAAAGCCCCACATTTTCGTCAGATCTCCAGCTGTACAGTTTGTTTTCTACGTTCTGAAACGTGCAGTTCGCTGGACCAGCTTCATCGCAGCTATCAGTCCCCTGAATTAATGTGGTACAACCAAAAATAATAAGTACGGCAAAGGTTGATGACATCATCTTCATTATCCACGTCTGAAAATAAAATGATCAAGCACATTTACTCAAATGTAGCAACATAAGAATCGATTAAACTCGTCATTGAAGTTTTGTACCAAGAACAAAATGACGGTTTAAAATAGACGCTTGTCCGAGGAAGGGGTTTCAAGAGTCGGGCACCGTTCTTTACAGAACTAACGACAACAAAAGAAGTGATAAACACACAGCTAGATTTTCTTTTCATAAGACATCATTACCAGATATAGTCTTAGCATTTTGACAAATTGAAACAATATTGTTTACGTACGATGTAACGTTAGGAATATACGTACCAGTATTTTGCATGCGAGGTATATGTGCGCGACACGATGCAAACGAAGCGCACGGTTTGGATGTAATGATCATAGCATCGGTCAGGGATAACGTTAAATACAAGAGGTATGTACGCCACGCCCCCTCAAAAAAACAGTATGTGTTTTGTCGTTGATATCGCTCATCGTGATCAAAGTGGAGACCAAAATCAAAGAAACGTAAAGTGAAAGTGCATTCACTGAATAAACACTTTCGTGGGGGGTACGTGCTTTTGTGAAAAGCTTTTGAGAGCGGTAGAAGGGATTTTCCTGTTCCCTTGGAAAATATATTTGGACCAGGAAGAATAACAGTGTGACTAGCGCAGTTTTATTTCAGTGCATTTATCTTTCGTGATGTTGGTCACCATTACTGCACGAAGAATAAGTCGTGGAGCGATTGCGACAAATCACGCTTGAACAAGCAAGAAACAGAATTAATACTGAAGGGTTGGAATGAATAGGGGGTTGGAACAGACAGAACATTATAAAATGTCTATGTACCATGTCTGTTTAGAGATCTCCCCTCCCAAATCCTATGTGTATTGGAGTTGATATTGTTTTGTTCCTATCCCAAGAGGAGACTGATGGAAAAAAAAGAAGTTTAACGTAAATGTGCATTAACTGAACAAACAACTGTTGCATGTGTACGTACGTTTGTGGAAAGTATGTGCAACGGGCAAGCATAACTATCCTGATGTTTCTTTTTTGACATCTTTGTACTCGAACGTATAGCGATTTTGTTTAAACATCTTCGGGCCAGGAATTAAAAAATCGTGACTTGTTAACACGATTTTGTTTAAACATCTTCGGGCCAGGAAGTATAACATCGTGACTTGTTAACACGATTTTGTTTAAACATCTTCGTGCCAGAAAGTATAACATTGTGACCAATAAGTTTAAAGGCACAACCTTTCTTGTATTAAACGATGCAGGCTCACCATCTCGGATGGGGTCAGGATTTTACCTGGGATCAGGCCATCTCGGATGGGGCCAGGCTTTTACCTGGGGTCAGGCCATCTCGGATGGGGCCAGGCTTTTACCTGGGGTCAGGCCATCTCGGATGGGGCCAGGATTTTACCTGGGGTCAGGCCATCTCGGATGGGGCCAGGATTTTACCTGGGGTCAGGCCATCTCGGATGGGGCCAGGATTTTACCTGGGGTCAGGCCATCTCGGATGGGGCCAGGCTTTTACCTGGGGTCAGGCCATCTCGGATGGGGTCAGGCTTTTACCTGGGATCAGGCCATCTCGGATGGGGCCAGGCTTTTACCTGGGGTCAGGCCATCTCGGATGGGGTCAGGATTTTACCTGGGGTCAGGCCATCTCGGATGGGGTCAGGATTTTACCTGGGATCAGGCCATCCCTCCACTTGAACACATACGAACAATAAACAGCCTGAATGGTGCTGTGCGGCAGTGGCTTTTGATACATTGATTCAGCAAAGTACATCCATGCTGTACAAGAAGAAGTCCGTGTGTTGATGTTTGGTCTGATTTCAAGTCAATTGATGGTCTTATCACGTGCAGAAGCCTGGACAAATCGGAGATAGTGAACAGAACTGTTTTCACGAGAGAGAGAAACAACTATG
The DNA here is from genome assembly GCF_037325665.1 of Littorina saxatilis. Lineage (NCBI taxonomy): Eukaryota > Metazoa > Mollusca > Gastropoda > Littorinimorpha > Littorinidae > Littorina > Littorina saxatilis. Next base: position 36,446,204 of record NC_090245.1, on the reverse strand, counting down.
CCTGTTTCTGTCCAAATAGGCAATACCGACATTCTTTTCTCACCATCAGCTAGAAACCTTGGATTCACCCTTTCATCTGACATGACCCTTAACAAACATATATCTTTAGTCTGTAGAGCAGCTTATTTTGAGCTTCGTAAGATCAGCACCATTCGCCACATACTCTCCTCTCAAACAACTAACACTCTTGTCTGTGCCTTTGTTCTTTCTAAACTTGACTACTGCAACTCTCTTCTCTCTGGCTGTCCTCTGTACCTCCTGCATAAACTACAACAAGTCCAAAACTCGGCAGCACGCCTCATTCTCAAAGCACGAAAACGAGATCACGCAACACCACTTCTTCACACACTGCACTGGTTACCTATTTAAGCCCCCATTGACTACAAACTGTCCACCCTCTGCTTTAACTTCTTTTCTGGCTCGTCTCCTGCTTACTTCTCTGAACTCCTCACCGTCTATTCTCCAGCAAGACAACTCCGTGCCTCTTCTGACTGTCGCATCCTTACCATTCCACACACCAAAACCAAAACATACGGACAACGCACTTTTACTTTCTGCGCACCCACACAATGGAATTCTCTCCCCTTTCACATCCGCCACTCTCAGTCACCCCAAGCATTCAAACGAGCACTTAAAACGCACCTCTTCAAGAAATACAACCTCTGATTTTGTTTTCTCAGTCCATCAGTAGGCTACAAGTAGTGTATTTGTTGTTTTAGTGATAATGTATATAAACATCTAGGACTGTTTTCAGCATTGTTGATAACAATCATGTTCTGTTTGATTAAGGGTATTCAGCTGGTATTTCCTTGTTTTTTACTACCTATTTTATTCATGTTTTTATTACTTAGTTAGTGGAAGAATCTTTTGTAATGTATGTTTGATGGTGTATGCTTTTAATTAAGCGTTGTTGACTATGAATGTAGATGTAAATGCTTGTATAACTGTGTTTTAATTTTAAATGTGTCAAGCGCAAAGAGCATAATTGTAAAGTTATGATGTTGCGCTATATAAATGCTCATTTATTATTATTATTACTATTATTATTAAATGTGTTGACTTTTCTTGGTTTGGGTTGCCATTGCGACGGGATGACGATGCTGTAGAGAATCAGGACACACCCTGTGTATACATGCAAGAAAGAGAAGGACAAATAAAGGGGTGGGTAG
>NC_090245.1:36440035-36442535 GCF_037325665.1 Littorina saxatilis | reverse complement strand
AATTCTTCGTGCACAATACTCACGTTTAGATTGACAGTGTTGTTCCGTTGAAACACGTACCAGAATGACAAACACAATGGATCATTGTCTGTCGAGCACGCTATATTATTTCGTATTCCCCCCTCTGTTTCTGACTGATTCAGACCAATCAGTTTTTGATTGAAATCAGCACTGTAATTATAAAAGCGAAAACCTTTGTCCTTCTGCCAACCACATGTGGTAGGATGAGAATGTGTGGAATTTTCAGGAAACTTTTCAAAACTGCAGTTCTGTGGACCGTATTCTTGACAGCAGTCTGTATTTCTCCAGAGACACAGCATAAAGCACAAGGCGAGAAGAACTCTGTGCGTTGTTGACACCATCGCGATGACCTCCGTTCCACCTTGAAAATAATGATATACACGTTAGTGACAGCAGAAAAAAGTCGTGACCATCATCATCACAAGCACAAAGATCACCACCACCATTCCCACCCCCACCACAGATACCACTGCCAACAAAAATAGATGCAGAATCGACACATTTTCATTGTTATTACTGTCGGAATGCATGCTAGCTATGCGTGCTTTGCATTTAAGTTAATTTAAGACGATCGTTTTTATCTATTGAACGTATCTATCTTCCCAATCTCAACGAACTGTCTAAACAAGCCTACTTCTTAATACAGACAAGGAAACAATGGCCGGATATGCAGACAGACAGACAGACAGACACACTGATTGACAAACAAGACAGACGAACAGATCATGTGTGCTCACCGTAGGTACAGTTTTGTGGCTCTAGTATTTCAGAGAATATTGCTGGAAGTCGCTTCACTTCCAAAAATGTGACCTGATATGACGAGTAAAATGTTTGAAGACAATCTGCACTCCAGTGTCTTGACAATCACTCGATTTGTGCAGGAGTTGATTCATGACCATACAAGGAATAGAATATCCAATTAAGCACGCGGCCGATTCGCCAGTCAAAAGTAAGTGCACAGAAACCACTCTAGTTTAAAATGGTTTATTTTCGTGTAAAGGAGCCTTTTTGATTTAATCTTAAATTATGTTTTATCAACTTCACAAAAGCAAGGAATCGTGCCTTCTCATTAGAAATAAAAAGCATTATATTTTATAGTCCATAATGAAGGCCTTTTGTGAGTGAGTGTGTGTGTATGTGTGTGTGTGTGTGTGTGTGTGTGTGTGTATGTGTGTGTGTGCGTGTGTGTGTGTGTGTGTGTGTGTGTGTGTGTGTGTGTGTGTGTGTGTGTGTGTGTGTGTGTGTGTGTGTGTGTGTGTGTGTAGAAATATAATAGATTTAAGTCTAGAATACACGATTTATCATCCTTATATAGCTTTCTTCACTCGGGTCTTAATTCATTAATTTTCATTTTTGTTTTTTATTCCGTTTCTTCTAAGATCATAATTTCCCAGATTGTGGGCGATCTCAGAAACACGGAATTTCCGACGTTTCATAACCTCGTGCGACTGATGATCATACCCTTATACCGTGAGTAATACTTAAATGACATTAAAAAGTGCCTTCCACTTTCATCAATATGTTGAGTGTTATAACAATTTGAAGAGAATTGTTTTACAACTGACTTGTGGGGGTTATTTTTTCTCCTTATTACTTCCACAACTACGGTATTATCAGAAACTGCTCATTTCAAAGTGTGTTCTCCAAAAATGGTGTTAAAATAACTTTTAAAAGTGCCTTTATCCCTAATTTTGTCTGCGCTTTGACTGGACCAGGAGTATTATTATGGTATGAAGGGTTCTTGTGATTTCTTCCTTGTTAACTTCACGACAACAATTTTCAGAAACGGCGCATAGTAATGCTCGGTGTGTGAGTGTGTGTGTGTGTGTGTGTGTGTGTGTGTGTGTGTGTGTGTGTGTGTGTGTGTGTGGTATGTGTGTGTGTGCATGTGTGTGTGTACATGTGTATGTGTGTTTGTGTGTGTATGTGTCTGTGTGTGTGTGCATGTGTGTGTGTGTGTGTGTACATGTGTGTGTGCGTGTGTGTGTGTGTGTGTGTGTGTGTGTGTGTGTGTGTGCGCGCGTGCGTGTGTATGTGTGTGTGTGTGAGTGTGCGTGTGTGCGCGCGCGTACTTGCGTGCGTGCGTGTGTAGGTGTATGTGTGTATGTATCCACTGATCTATATCCTGTTTATTGTATTCACTTTGTTGCCGAATGTGCTGGGCAATAAACAAATACCGGAACATGATTGCTTTTGTGATTGACAGTTTTAATGCAGACAGGTGATGAAGTAATCAGCGAGGGTTGACAATCCGTGGACAAGCTTCATTAAACACAATCAAAGGAACACCGCTCACTTACACCACGAGGTTCGAGACAAAATAAAATACTGCTGCATTGTCTTGGCGACCTCGTGTGTCCTTTAACGCGCCTATATCGGTATGCGTAACCTGGCTGTTCTTGTTCTTCTTTGTCTCTGTCTGTCTGTATGTCTGTAAGTCTGTCTCTCTCGTTGTCACAAACGCACACACACACACACA
>NC_090245.1:36394193-36439835 GCF_037325665.1 Littorina saxatilis | reverse complement strand
CCTTCTTGACTGTCACGACCTCAAAACAGCATGTAGACGCTCCCACACGCAAAACACACATCATTGACTGGATTCCGTCACCCACGAGTCCACTGACCTGGTGTACGACATCCTGCTGAATGACTACCTCAGATCCGATCATTCTGCAGTTTTGTTCTCTCTTAAGATGGCCAAAACCATCCAAACAGAAAAGCGCGAGTCCGCCGTAACTCAAAGAAGTTAACACTGACACATTTCGCGCAGCAGAAGCAGCCCGCCGATCTGCTGATCCTCCGGTATCCTCAGACCCTGTACGTCATTACGACTCACTCTCAGCACACTTCTTGACGAACATGCACCCGAAAAAACCAAACTCATCGTAGATTGGCATTCTGCACCCTCGATCACAGCTGAAGTTAAGTATACCAAAACAGTTGCGTCGCCGAGCAGAGAGGAAGTTGCGAACCTCCAAAGCTGGTAGTTGACAGGACAGATTTAAACAAGCAAATGGAACATGCTCAGACACTCATCGCAGACGCCAAACAATCGCACTACAGCACCAAAATCTGTGAAACAACCTCTGCCAAAACACTCTTCTCCACAGTGAATGACCTTGTTGGCTGCTCTTCTGCTTCTCCCTTGCCCAACAACATCGACCCCTCCAAACTGTCGCAAGCTTTCTCTGATTACTTCCATAACAAGATCCAAACCATCCGTGACAAACTAGACAAAATCCCACACCAAAACTCTGAAACTTCTCCTGCATTTACAGGCACTCCCTTCACACACTTTCAGCCTCTCACTCTCACTGACCTGGAGAAAGTCCTCAAAGAAATGACCTTGAAAACCTGTGACCTTGACCCTCTTCCCACACAACTCTACTCTGACTGTCTTCCTGAACTCCTCCCTTCTATTCTCAAAATCATCAACACTTCTCTGCAAACAGGCACTGTCCCCAACTCCTTTAAGACTGCTATTGTCAAACATCTACTGAAGAAACCATCGCTCGACCCAAACACTCTCAGCAACTACCGCCCTGTCTCAAACCTTTCCTTCATCTCCAAACTCCTTGAAAGAGTCGTCCTAAAACAACTCAACTCTCACCTTCTTTGCAACAATCTTCTCTCTCCGCTTCAATCTGCCTATCGTCCTCACCACTCCACCGAAACTGCCCTTCTCAAAATCACTACTGATCTCCTCCTTGCCACTGACCAAGCTGAAATCTCTGCCGTCGCTCTACTTGATCTATCAGCGGCCTTTGACACAGTCGACCACAACATCCTCCTTCAACGCCTTCAGTACACCTTTGGTATCCATAGCACAGCTCTTTCTTGGTTCTCTTCTTATTTCACCGACCGCTACCAGACTGTTTCGATTGACAAACTGAACTCTGACCCCATCAGGCTTGAGTGCGGAGTCCCTCAGGGCTCAGTCCTTGGGCCTGTACTAATTACTCTCTACACTCAACCTCTTGACCACATCCTTGACCGACACAACGTTCTCCACCACTCTTTTGCCGACGACTCTCAACTTCACAACAGCTCTTCCCCTGACCAGTCTGAATCTCTTCTTTCCTCTATCTCTGACACTATCACTGACGTGCAGAATTGGATGACAGAAATCAAACTTCAGCTCAATAGCAACAAAACTGAAGCTATCCTAGTAGGCACTACATCCAAACTCTCCAAAGCCACTTCCGACTCTCTTCAACTCTCTGACTCTTCTGTCCCTCTGTCTTCTGCTGTCAAAAACCTCGGAGTCACTCTAGACAACACCCTTTCCATGAAACAACACATCTCTTCTGTCTCTCGCACCTGCTACTTCCAACTCCGCCGCATCGCCACTATCCGCAAGTACCTCACCACAGATGCTACCGCCAAACTGGTCACGTCCACCATTCTCTCACGTCTTGACTATTGTAACTCTCTCTTGGCGGGTCTTCCCTCTTCTTCTATCTCTCGTCTCCAACGCATTCAAAATAGCTCTGCCCGTCTTGCCTTACGAAAGAAAAAGGGAGATCATATCACCCCCCTCCTAAATCAGCTCCACTGGTTGCCCGTTCCTGCCCGTATCACATACAAAATCAACACTCTCACCTACAAATGCCTCCATGGTCTCGCCCCTGCCTATCTCTCCGACTCTCTCTCTCTCTATGTCCCTTCACGAGCACTCAGATCATCTGCCGACTCCCTCAAGCTCAACATCCCCCACACCAAACTCAAAACAGCAGGTCAACGCTCATTTTCTTTCCAAGCACCTAGCCAATGGAACACACTACCTCTCCCCCTCCGTCAACAACAGTCCCTCGAATCATTCAAATCTGCACTCAAGACATTCCTTTTTTCCACATAATCCATGCATTCTACACTGCCCACCCCAATACAATACAATACAATAACTTTATTAATCTCTAAAAGAGAAATTACATTGCTGAGCGTTTGTGTCCGTAATAATAACATACATAAAACATTCAAAATAAACATTTGTTCTTTGTCCTGAGAAAATATAGCACATTGGTTATCACATAAGAAAGTATATTAAAAATAAATTAACATGCATTCACCATCAACAATGCACAAAAGAAAGTCAGCACCTTGCCGGTTATCACATATTGTCTAAGAGAGTAGAATAAGAGTATATAATCATGCAAAACAAAATCAACAATACTGAAACAATACAGAACACTGACCCCGTGCATCAGAGCGACAACACCAGCATCTACCGCCCCACCTGAGAATTGAAGATGTGAATTGCAGATGGAATGAACGAATTTCTGTAGCGTGTGGATCTTGCGGTTGGTTGTCTGAATCTGTTGCTCCTGTCTGTCCGTCTACTGTCAAATTCCGGTCTGAGTGGGTGCGAGTCGTCAGCCAAAATCTTCTGTACCTTGTCAGTCAGTCGTCGTTCATGTGTTGATGTGAAATTGTCCTGCTTCCTCCCAACCACCCCACTTGCTTTCCTGATGAATTTATCTAATCTATCCCTGTCTTGCTTGTTGATGTTGCCACCCCAACACACGGAGCCAAAGTACAACACACTATTGCACGTTGAAGTGTAAAACATCTGAAGGATTTCTTGTCTGCAGATGTTAAAAGACCTGAGTTTTCTCAAAAAGTACAGGCGAGAGTGGAGTTTCTTCACAAGGGCATCAGAGTTTGGTTTCCATGTCAACTTATTGTCTATAATCACCCCCAAATACCTATACTGCTCTACCTTCTCTACGACCTCCCCCTTGATCACTATCTCCCTGTGTACATGTTCCCCCCTCCTGTTGTCCATTATCATTGTCCATCCCACCTTGAATAACTGTACATATTTTAATGGTTGCTGGTGTGTGTGTGTTGGTGACTTTAAGTCTCCGTGTGTGTGAATGAGTGTATGTGCGCCTTGAGTCGCCTGTTGGGGAGATATGTGCGCGTTATAAATATTCGTATTATTATTATTATTTATGTCAAACACTCTACCGTACCTCGAAATGTTTTAGCTCTTTGCTCAAGTGCTATTATTATTATTATTAGCATTGCTTAACGTCTAGCCGACTACGGAGAGCCTTCTCAAGATATCCCCATGCTGCCAACTAAAAAACAACAAAAAACATCATTGGCGGTCTGTCACTAGCCCCGTAGATGAACCCGACATGTAGCATCTATATATAAATAAAATTTAAATAATATTGTGGCGGTTTCTGCGACTTCCATTACTCGTGCAGAAGCTTCTGATTGGAGAAACTACAGGTCAAAGTTTGTCCCAAAATGTGTTATTATTATTTCACGTTGCTTAACATCTAGCCTGTGTTGCTAACTGGATGTTGAGCAATGTGAAATAATAATAAGAACATTTGGGAACAAGCTTTGACCTCGAGTTTCTCCAATCAGAAGTTCTGCACGAGTAGTGGAAGTCTCAGAAACCGTCACTTATGATGGTGGCGGTATAAACATACCAAGCGGTTCTGCATGTGTGCTCGTCACGTCGCAATCCTTGACGGAGGGGTCATCGCTGCCCAAATCACCCACGATGCCGGTGTTGTCATTGCCCAAATCACCATGACCAACTGAAACAAAGATTAGTTTAAAATTATAGAATCTTTGCTAATTATTGATTTATGTCACTCTATCGTAAATAAGAACAAAAAGTCCCAGTCTCTAGGCTGGGGGAGGATGGAATCTGTGGCATCCCGGAGGCCGTCATTGCCCCCACGACTTCAAAGAGAGAGAGAGAGAGAGAGAGAGAGAGAGAGACTTCAAAGAGAGAGAGAGAGAGAGAGAGAGAGAGAGAGAGAGAGAGAGAGAGAGAGGAGAGAGAGAGAGAGAGAGAGAGAGAGAGAGAACCAACGTATGGTTCCTGATGGCTTTCTTGCCTGAAGAGTGAAGTCAGGTGTATGTAATTTCATCGTTGCATGCACAACAGAAACTTCTTAATCATAAACTCCATTATCTTTTTTGAGAATCTAACTCCTTCATCCACTTCCAAGACCATTTATTTGGATGTTTTGCCTCACTTGGCAACTTGTCGTCAAGCTGATTTGCACATGGGTCTCCATTCTTGAAAAAATCCACGCTTTCACTTATCGTGGTGGCCATTTTGAATGTAAAACAGGAAGTGACCACAAAGGGAAGCAAAGACTTGTGGGAGAAAAAGTGAATCTTTTTGAGACAAGTGAGGCCCTGATAAGGATGTTTAGGGAAAATGTAACTTTTGAAAACATAGGTAAATGTAAACATCCTTGTCAGGGCCTCACTTGTCTCAAAAAGATTGCAAGCGCTTACGATCTGCAACGCTGGGCTGTTTGACGAAATTATATTTATTATATCGCGCATGCACAAGATGTTTGAAAATGCGGGAATTGGTATTTCTTTGCGTGAAAAGGCGCGCATCCAAATTTTATTTTTGCGGGATTTCTTTCATATTTGCGGGAATGCGCGGTCTAGAATCGACACTGCGACAGATCAAAACGTGTCAGAAGGTTTTTGCCAGAATGGAAGGACGAATTTCCTTGGTTAGATTTCGACAGTGGAGTGTGCGTGAGCGCAACTCCATGACTGTGTGTAGGGGTGGGGACGAGTTTTTGCATTCAGATTGTGGGTAACCTGATTTTTGTGCGGGTAAGTTAAAAATGACATGTTACATACCCGGGGAAAGCTGAATTGACAAAAATGTGGCCACCCCTGCGTCCCGTGACAGTAAGGTGGGTTCGTATCATGAAGGAGTTAACAAAAGTGACATTTAGCCCTAATGACAGTGAGGGGCGACATTTGTATTATAGCCTACAACAATACAAATGTCGCCCCTCACTGTCATCAAAGGGTACGAGTCGTGCATCCCTCTCATTACTAGTACTATTGATTGCCAGCACTAAGAAAACTATTAGGAAAGGGTGTATTTTTCAAATAAGTCCAGAGGCTATTTAATTTAGTAGCAATGGACTTCAGACTTTTTATGGAAGAGAACAAATTCCAAAATGATAGGTTTTAAATCGTTTTAAGTGGGGCTAGGCGAGGCGCTCTCTTGCCAACATTGCGTCATAATCTGAAAGGTTCCGCGACGCAATATTCCTGATCCTGATACTTAGCTGCGTCGATATCATCGGAAAATGCACTTTCCAAACCTACTTGTGATATAGACTGCGCACATTTCTTTGCAACCAAACAGCGCCGAAACTCAATTATGTAAGACAGATCTCTTACTTTATCAACATCAGTGGTTGTCTATTGACAACTTGATGCGGCATGCGTGTTCAGATTGTTACGCGAAGCTGTGGTTCACTCTCCCATCTCTGTCAAAATGGCGGAAGGCCGAATCAAGCCACCAGCCACACGTCACTTCCGGAGAGGGACATTATTTTCTTTCGTTTTCTCCCGAGCTTTTGAGAATACGGGTTAGAAAAGTGAGTCATTATCTTCACTGGAACATATTGAATACGAACTCTAGCGCATAAGTCATTAAATTGAAAGAAGAAAGAGAAACAAATGGTTATTTCAGTATTTTTTTTTACCATGGAGACAGCCTTTAAACTTACCACAGATATGTCGTCAGGACATGAATCCAGCCAATGTGTGACTTTCGTGGTCTCGTATACACATGGAATTGCGAAGTTCTGAAGACATGGGCTTGTGAAGTTGTGTTGAAGTGGACTTGGACGGGATTTGTCGTGTTCTGTAGACCCAAAACACTGATTTGTACATTCATGTGTTGGAAAACACAGGATTTCCATTTCGTAAAGTTTCAATCAAGCCGCCATTCGTGTTTCAATTTTCAGCTACTTGAATCTAGTTTTGCCTTTCCATATTTGGCTAATCATTATGAGCTATTAAAGGGGCACGCCATAGCTATAGTTCGGACAATTTGCATCGAGTCTATCAGAATCCTCACCTTCCAAACTGTAATATTCCCACGTTCCACATCCACAAACCCTGCATAGCTACAGAAAGCAGAAATGTTTGAAGAACTAAATCCTTGCGCGCATTTATGTGTAGTGGAAGTGAGTGACAAGCCAGAGCTACGCTTCACTCACAACCCAATTTGGCAACCGTCAGTTTAAAGCAATTTAATTGCAGATAAATGTCAGTTATAACCCTCTATTTCTGATCAGGTCTCCATGCAATCACTTTTTGTTCTTCCAGTCTATTTAGATAGCTGGGATAATATTGCAGAGGGACGTCCTCATGAATATTTCATCTACATCAGTGTTGCTGCCAGCGTTAGAGGACAATAGGTCATTTGGACCTGACCGTAAGAAATCAATAGGTCCAAATGTCCTGGCTTTAAAAAAGTAATAGGTCTTACCGTCTACAATTGACCGCGGCACCCTTGTTAATTTTAAAGTAAATCACAAATTTGTGTCAGCACACACGCATGTGTGTGTGTTTGTGTGTGAGTGTGGGAGGGGAAAGAGAGAGAGAGGGAGCTGATTTTCCACAATAAGTTATAACGTGACTTCAAATTAATTTTGCCATTTAATGACAATAAACGTTCAACTTTGGCAATTGCCAGAAACTTAAACTGCCAACCGTCAGAATCAACCAGGTAAACATGGTTAGATCACGCCACCTATTTGTCAAATATGATATGAACTTAAAATAAATGGGGAAAAATGACTAGAATATTCAAGGACTCCTGAAACAAAAAGGTAACATTTGAAACACTAGCTGTGTTGGTCCTAGAGTACAGTGTCACTGCCATTCCTAGGTACTGGTGGATTTTCAGAGAACAGCCTCCTGGAACAGAGAGTGGAGTGTACACTAGTACGACCTCATCTAGAATACGGCAATCCTGCCTGGTTTCCGAGACTAGTACGCCAATCAACATCAATCGCAAGAGTCCAAAGAAGAGCTACTAAACTGATTTACGAAATAAAAGACTACACATATGAAGAGAGACTAAGATACTTGACTTTGCCTACACTAAAGGCAAGAAGAAAGAGAGGGGACCTAATACAAGCGTATATAATATTTAACGACATTGATGACACTAACAAAGATTTCTTTTTTAAATCACCGCAGACTAACATTGTTGTAACACGTAACAGTACTGACAAAATACAAAAAGAAAGACATGATAATAACAATACAAGAAAATTTGCTTTCAGCTATAGAGTTACAAATGACTGGAACAAACTAACAACTAACATTAAACGGGCTCCCAGTACAAATGCTTTCAAGAACCTCATTGACAAACACAACGCTGGACACGACAGTCGTTGCAATAGTCACTCCCGGTGCACTTCACTTCAGTGATTGCCTTCGAGGGCCGATTAGACAGCCATTGACCAGAACTATCAATTCACAGCGGAATTCCCACTCAGAAGAGACTCCTTCGATGCGAAGAAGCCCTCTCAAATCTTCAATGCCTAACTCAAATAAATAGATATAACACTGTTCTTATAAAGTGCGCTACATAAAATCTAAGGCTTACCTGTACGAGTGGTGTGCCTGATTGTACGAAAGGGAAAAAAATCCCATGCAGCGACCATGTTCATTGTTCAGATTTCTTGAAAAGGCCCGGATCGCTTATCGCTTACGCTCTAAACAATAATAAATATTTCACTGAGGTAAAGCAATTATTTCCAAATGTTCAGAAAATATAAGATAAACTTGTGAAATAAACCTGTAAAATAGTTATTTTACAGTTTTATTTTACACAGCAATGTTAAAAAAAAAAGAGAGAGAGAGATAATTTTTTTTTTTTTTTTAGTGTCGTAAGCACAAGAATGCTAAAAGCTCAGAAGAGATTGTTTGACGATGCAGAGATCTGTAGCAAGGGAAGGGGGACAACCAAGTCAGAACTCAAATGCTTTTGGGAACACGAGTTAAAACCCCTCAATGGTCAAGCTGAACACGAAAATTACATTTTGAGGTTACCTTGGATATGAGAACATGCTAATGTTCCCATAACCACAGAATGTTCCCAGATCCACGCTCTCACACTTACAGATGTCCCCAGATCCAAGACATTTTAAAAGTATATATATATATATACGACTTGTGTCTGTCTGTCTGTCTGTCTGTCTGTGTGTGTGTGTGTGTCTTCGCGATGCACGGCCAAAGTTCTCGATGAATCTGCTTCAAATTTGGTGGGCTTATTCAGAGAGACCCCGGACACAACCTGATCGATGAGATATTTCAACACGTGCTCTCAGCGCGCAGCGCTGAACCGAATTTGGTTCCACCTCAGCTACCCGGGCCCCCATACCGACACACCAAAGCCGCTACACCACATCACAACGCCAAAGTTCTCGGTGGATCTTTTTCAAATTTGGACACCGTATTCAGCTACACCCCGGACACAATATCATCGATGAGATATTTCAACACGTGCTCTCAGCGCGCAGCGCTGAACCGATTTTGGGTTTTCTTTTCATTTCACCATTCCCAGTAACTCTTCCTTATCTTCTCCATGTTTTCAGCGTTTACCTCCCTTCCTTCGTATGGTGCACTATAGTATGAGGGGGCATCTTCGGATATTCCCGGCGTTCTGTTACTATTTTTAGAAGGTCACCGCAGTGTCCAGAACGTAAATTGGACCCGTAAATTATCCTCACTGTAAAAGTGCAAAGGTCGAATCAATTTATAGCCACGCGAAAAATACACTGTCATCTATCTCTCTATATATACGGCTTCTCTGTGTTTGTGTGTGTGTGTGTGTGTCTCTCTCTCTCTATGTGGGCAACACCTGTGGATTGTTCAGTTCTGTTTGTGATGTGGTCTGGCGGCTTTTGTGTATTTGTATGTACTGGCCTTCATTTGAGAAGCCATGACAGTTCAAAAGGGCTTAGAGATAAGCTCTAAATTGCTCAATCCTGTTTGAGTGGAGTTCGCCTCCAAAGGTGATTAACACGGTTACATTCGTCGACAAGGATGGGACTCGATATGGTCAGGAATGGCATTATGGCCACTGAATCATTTTCGTGCTGTTCCCATTCCACGAATCTGGGAGGGACCTAAGCTTGGCGGGTCCATTGTTCGGACCCGGCAAAGCCGGCGTACGGCTCTAAGTATTTCATCCCGGCGAAGCCGGCTACCCGGCGAAGCGGGTATTCCTCTAGTATACTAATATATAGAGATAGATGTACAGTCCCCGGCGAAAAAAATGCAACTCATTTGAGCCCACTGTTGCGAGTGATTTTTCGTCATTTTCAAATTGTCGTAAAATATGAACCAAATAAGGTAAATCAAAAAGAAAAACAGATTCGTAGAGAATATTTTACTGGCTCTACGACAAATGCATAGTATTTAATCGTTTTTATCTTTTACTTGTTCATAAATTGTGTTATACAGAGTAGGGGTCAAGCGAGTCGTGATTGCATGCAAACGTGTCTCTTCAACATGCTACAAGAATCGTACAAATGCATATTTTTTAACAAGGTAAAGACAGTTTTGGAGGACATTCATTTCTCAACAACACCATTTCATTAGAATTATTTGCCAAAGCGTTTAAGACTCAAACGTATTTGCAAAGATCACATAGACTGTGTTAAAAAGGGTTGTTAGGTAAAAGCTCATTCGCACGGAATCGACGTGATGATTTCTTTAAAAAGAAACAGGTGCTATTTGTGGCTAAGTGTCTGGTCTACGCGATCAGGCTATAACTAGAAACAAAAAAGTGCGTTTTAAAGAAAAATATTTTGTTAACATCGATCGATTAGCGATAGTGATTCGTATCAAAGTACTATGAAGCCAAACGCATACGTCCCCCCTCCCTTAACACATATTTACACACACATGCACACGCATATACATACACACACACAGACACACACATCCATACATACAGATAAACAAACAGACAGACACACGAACAAAGTCGCGATGTGCAGGAGCGCTACGCAGTGCTACAATGGACGCCAACTGTCACGTTGATGATCGCTGTCCCAAACAGTTTGTCTGTCACTATTTTTCCAAAGTTATATTTCTCACATTTAAAACAACGAACACAGAGACAAAGACACACGCACACACATACACGGACAGACGCGCGGACACACATGCACAGGCCGACTCGCCCGCCTGAAGGCACAACCACAACTCACACACACACACACACACACACACACACACACACACACACACACACACACATACACACACACACACACACACACACACACACACACATACATACATACATACATACACACACGCGCGCGCGCAAACAAACACACGTTTGTGTTGGTATTTCTGTGTGAATCAGGATGTTTGTGTTTACGTTTACAAAAAAAAACTTATCCGCGTGTGCGTTCGCGTTCAGGTACGAGCGCGCGCGCACACGTGTATGTGTGTGTATGTGTGTGTGTGTGTGTGTGTGTGCGTGCGTGTGTGTGTGTGTGTGTGTGTGTGTGTGTGTGTGTGTGAGTGTGTGTGTGTGTGCCTACGTGTGTGTGAGTTGTGCCTTCAGGCGGGCGGGCCGGCGTGTGCATGTGTGTCTGCGCTTCTGTTTGTGTATGTGAGCAGGGCCGGACTACGGGGGGGGGGGGGGGGGGGGGGGGGGTTACAGGGGTTGCGCAACCCCGCCCGGGCTTAAGCATGTACCTCCCAAACGTATTTTGTTTTTTGTTTTTGTTTGATGATGAAAAGAATGAGTCCTAACAATCTCAATTCTTCTTCATTGCCTATACAGCTTGCTGTCGAATTTACCTTTTTGGTTCAATGAGAGGCTTCCTTTCCCTCCAGAAACATCAAAAAACGCTCAGCGTTTGGGAGGTACAGGCTTAAGCCAAGGGAGGGTTGCGCAACCTCTGGAACACCCCCCCCCCCCCCCTAGTCCGGCCCGGCTCACATAACCTCTGTAACACCCCCCTAGTCCGGCCCTGCTCACATACACGAACAGATGCGCAGACACACATGCACACGCCGGCCCGTCCGCCTGAAGGCACAACCACAACTCGCACACACGTAGGCACACACACACACACACACACACACACACACACACACACACAATAACACACGCACAATGAAACACACACACACACACACACACGCACGCACGCACACACACACACACACACACACACACACACACACACACACACACACACACACACACACACACACACACACACACACACACACATACACACACGCGCGCGCAAACAAACACACGTTTGTGTTGGTATTTCTGTGTGAATCAGTATGTTTGTGTTTACGTTATAAAAAAAACACTCATCCGAGTGTGCGTTTGCGTTTGTGTACGAGCGCGCGCGCACACGTGTGTGTGTGTGTGTGTGTGTGTGTGTGTGTGTGTGTGTGTGTGTGTGTGTGTGTGTGTGTGTGTGTGTGTGTGTGTGTGTGTGTGTGTGTGTGTGTGTGTGTGTGTGCCTACGTGTGTGCGAGAAGTGGTTGTGCCTTCAGGCGGGCGGGCCAGCGTGTGCATGTGTGTCTGCGCATCTGTTCGTGTATGTGAGCAGGGCCGGACTAAAGGGGGGGGGGGGGGGGGGGGGTTACAGGGGTTGCGCAACATCCCCCCCTGGCTTAAGCTTGTACCTCCCAAACGCATTTTTTTTTGTTTTTGTTATGATGAAAAGGATGCGTCCTTACAATCTTCATTGCCAATACACAGCTTGCTGTCGAATTTACCTCAAGGAGAGGCTTCCCTTCCTTCCCTCCAGAAACATCAAAAAACGTTCAGCTTCAAGGGGGCGAAACCCCCTTGCAACCCCCACCAAGGGGCTTTGGCGGACCCCATCTGTAACCCCCAACCCCCCCTAGTACTTACCTAGTCCGGCCCTGGTGAGTACGTGCGTGCATGAGTGATTGTGTGTGCGTGCGTCTTTGTCTCTGTGTCCGTTGTTTTAAATGTGAGAAATATAACTTTGGAGAAGTAGTGACAGACAAACTGTTTGGGACAGCGATCATCAATGTGACAGTTGGCGTCCATTTTAGCACTGCGTAGCGCTCCTGCACATTCCGACTTTGTTCGTGTGTCTGTCTGTTTGTTTATCTGTATGTATGGATGTGTGTGTGTGTGTGTGTACGTGTGGGTGCATTTGTGTGTAAATATGTGTTAAGGGAGGGGGTATGCGTTTGGCTTCATAGTACTTTGATACGAATCACTATCGCTAATCGATCGATGCTAAAAAATAACATGGTTTCTAGTTATAGCCTAATCGTGTAGACCAGACACTTGACCACAAATAGCACCTGTTTTTTTTTTAAAGAAATCATCACGTCGATTCCGTGCGAATGAGCTTTTGCCAAACAACCCTTTTTAACACTGTCTAAGTGATCGTTGCCCATTTTTTGGAGTCTTAAACGCTTTGGCAAATAGTTCTAATTAAATGGTGTTGTTAAGAAATGAATTTCCTCCAAAAATGTCTTTACCTTGTTAAAAATATACATATTTACGTTTTTTGTAGCATGTTGAAGAGACACGAGTGCCTGTCATCACGACTCGCTTGACCCCTACCCTGTATGACACAATTTATGAACAAGTAAAAAATAAAACCGATTAAATACTATGTATTTATCGTGGAGCCAGTAAAATATCCTCTTCGAATCTGTTTTTTTTTTTTTATTTACCGTATCTGGTTCATATTTTACGACAATTTGAAAATGACGAAAAATCACTCGCAACAGTGGGCGCGAACGAGTTGCGTTTCTTTTGCCGGGGACTGTACGTGTACCGCTCTTGCCTTCACTTTTCGTGGCAGAACTGAAAACGTATACATTTAAACCCGTGTACTCAGGAGACACATGCGAGAATAGTTTCAATTCGTTTCAAAAGGAAAGCAAACGACTGACGCAAAATTGACGGAGAACAAAACATTGTACATACCAGATGCATAGCGTTTGTTGAGGGCCCTGTCACACAGCGCTGCGTCCTTACCACGACCATGACGATCATGCCGATCTGAAAATGTGATCAAATCGGGGCATATCGCCGTCAAAATTCAGCACATGGCACTAATACCCTAGTCATATGATATAGACGCCGCTTCTGCTACGACAGAAAAGTGTCTGAGAGCGTGGCCAATCGTGGGCCAAACGTGGCAGGATCTCCATGAGCGTGGTTTGATCGGGGTGTGATCTGCTACGTCGGGAAGCTTGCACGTTCTCCCCACGCTTATGTTAACTGCACAAAACAAGCGTAGTCGTGTACACTCGTGATGTAGTTTTTTTTATTGGCGATGTGCTGGATTTTGACGGCGAGCCCCGACTTGATAACTTTTTCCGGTCGGAGGGATCGGCATAGTCGTCGTAAAAACTGTGTGACGGGGGCCTAACAAACTACATCACGACTGCACTGTACTGCGCCCAGACCCGGCTACGCTTGTATTGTGCAGTTCAAAATAAGCGTAGGGAGAGCGTGCAGCTTCGCGACCTCGCAGATCCCACCCCGACCAAACCACGCTCATGGAGATCCTCCCACGTTTCGTTTGGCCCACGATTGGCCACGCTCTCCGACAAGTTTACAACGGAGTAGAAGCGGCGTCTCTGTGTGACTGGGGTATAAGCGAAGTAGCAACATTAATCTCTAGTGCACACTTCATCGAAGGATAAAAGAAGAGTCGTAATGTAATGTGTTACTCCAACAGATCCGCAAAAGCAGACACAACAGTAAACCAAAACTAGGACATAGTAGTTGGCCTCTCTCTACGAAGACAACATAACACCGTCATCTATATATATATACGACTAGTGTCTGTGTGTCTGTGTGTGTGTCTGTCTGTGCGCGATGCACGGCCAAAGTTCTCGATGGATCTGCTTCAAATTTGGTGGGCTTATTCAGAGAGACCCCGGACACAACCTCATCGATGAGATATTTCAACACGTGCTCTCAGCGCGCAGCGCTGAACCGATTTTGGTTCCACCTCAGCTATTTTGGTTCCACCTCAGCTACCCGGGCCCCCATACCGACACACCATAGCCGCTACACCACATCACAACGCCAAAGTTCTCGGTGGATCTTTTTCAAATTTGGACACCGTATTCAGCTACACCCCGGACACAATATCATCGATGAGATATTTCAACACGTGCTCTCAGCGCGCAGCGCTGAACTGATTTGGGTTTTTGTGTTCATTTCACCATTATAAGTAACTCTTCCTTATCTTCTCCAGTGTTTGGCGTTTATCTCCCTTCCTTCGTGTGGCTTTCCCGTTTGTAACTTACTATTACTATTTTTAGAATGTCACTGCGCTGTCCACTGCGCTGTCCACAACGCTTCCCTTGCACCCGTAAGTTGTTCTTACTGTCAAAGTGAAAAGGTCGAATCAATTTATAGCCACGCGAAAAATACACTCTCACCTATCTCTATATATTTATAGATACAGATATGCATATATATATATACGGCTTCTCTGTGTGTGTGTGTGTTTGTGTGTGTGTGTGGGCAAAAACCTGTGTATTGTAGAGTTCTGTTTGTGATGTGGTCTAGCGGCTATTGTCTGTCTGTATGTTCTGGCATGTGAGAAGCCACAGCAGATAATATAGGGTTAAGAAATCAGCTCTAAAATTCTCAATCCCGTTTGACAGGACTTCGCCTTCAAAGGTGATTGTGGTGAACCGCCACGCTGTCTGTCTCTGTCTCGCGCCGTTCACCTCAAATTCCCGTTTCTGAGTAACTATTTTTAGAATGTCACTGCGCTGTCCAGAACGCTTCCCTTGCACCCGTAAGTTGTTCTTACTGTCAAAGTGAAAAGGTCGAATCAATTTATAGCCACGCGAAAAATACACTCTCACCTATCTCTATATATTTATAGATATAGATGTACATATATATATATATACGGCTTCTCTGTGTGTGTGTTTGTGTGTGTGTGTGTGGGCAAAAACCTGTGGATTGTAGAGTTCTGTTTGTGATGGGGTCTAGCGGCTTTTGTCTGTCTGTATGTTCAGGCATTTGAGAAGCCACAACAGATAATAATTATAGGGCTAAGAAATAAGCTCTAAAATTCTCAATCCCGTTTGACAGGACTTCGCCTGCAGAGGTGATTGTGATGAACCGCCACGCTGTCTGTCTCTGTCTCGCGATTCACCCCGGCGAAGCCGGGTATTCCTCTAGTCAAGTATAATTTTTCTTCTGTGTAGATTTAACAAAAGACATCATGTGGTCCTTTCGCTACCTTTCGCATTGTACGACCAGTTCCATTAGTTAACTGTTAGGAGCATAACAATCTCGATTCTCTTTCAGGTCGTCATACACTTATTCGTTATCCTTAGCGTGCCTATTCGAATAGCTTCAGTCAATTAAGTCTCAGCCAAGTCTCAACTCTTTCCTCACATGATGTCAAGCGTTTGTTTTTTAATCTTCCAAAAGCTTCACCCAAAGCAAACATCTGTAACACAACCGGGATAGCTGACTGCGCCGTGTTGGTTACACTATATATAACGACGGACTTGTTTGCCTAAACCCCGTAGTTCGCGTTGATGTCAACAACACGGACGGTGTTTCGCTGTGCATCGTTTGTTGCGGCTTGTTAAGGGGCAAAATATACCTGCGCAGTTTCAGCGGCACAGACGACGCACTGCATATTATTGATGCTGCAGTAGGGATTATTCCTTTCTTGCGGGCTGGGATAATCTGCAGTGCGTCGTCTGTCCTGCTCTAGTTACATTTGTGAGCGCCGGGCCCACTAGGCACAGTCGCCCCTGGCAAGGACTTGGTTTGCACTAACTCCATCAGCCTCCCAAAAAGGAATTCATCCTCTTGGGTAGGTGCAGGGTTTATGCACACTAGTGTGAAATGCGGAAAGCTTCAACACTTCATGTCTTGTTTGACAGGGGAAGATGTACTTCTGCACTATAATGATACGATTAGTTTGGAATTTTCTTCCAGTCTACACATATATTAATCTATGCTAAACTAGAACTGAGGACATGAACATGCCACACGATCGTTTGAAACTGGAGTATCACGCTAGACATCGAAGAACATGCAAGACATGTGTTGGTGCAAACTGATCAATTCATTAAAGAACTTCTTGTGTTGCTGCCTGCACTATTGTGCAAGTTCTGAAGAACCCACATTCACAATAGGACGGCTTTCATTTTCATATTATGGAATAATGAAACGCGCTTGTCATAAGGTGAATCATAAGATAATTGCGAGGTTTA
The DNA here is from genome assembly GCF_037325665.1 of Littorina saxatilis. Taxonomy (NCBI): domain Eukaryota; kingdom Metazoa; phylum Mollusca; class Gastropoda; order Littorinimorpha; family Littorinidae; genus Littorina; species Littorina saxatilis. The sequence goes on along the minus strand of NC_090245.1, from coordinate 36,423,306 downwards.
TTACTGGCCAGGATTTTAATTCTGCCCAAATGTTTGATTGTCCAGGACTTGTGACAATACTGCTTAATTGGGAGGGACTAATCTTATGATAATATGTTTTATAACTGTACAAACAAACAAACAAACAAACAAACAAACAAACTAACTAACAAACACTCAAACATCAAACCAACCATCCAACTAAACAAACAAAAACATTTATACAAACGAACATAAAACATTATTATCAAGTGCAAGCAAAAAACACGTCAAATGTCGGGAGAGAAAAAAAAAAGATTTTGTGTCTCTCCGTGAATTGAGGAATAAAAGGAACAACTACGTTGCAACTGATCTCCATGTAGCACATTTACATAAGACATGCCATGAAATTAATCAAGAACATGTATCTTCTAACACGTGTAAAAGGTAGAATCAAACAAGGCATCAGAAATATGAACATGTTCATCAGGCTGAGAGAGACCGAAATGTGTCATGAATAAGGAATGAACACATATAATTATGTCTTTAAAAGTCTTGACATTGACGGAATGTCTGAGAACGCTTGAAAGTGAATTCCAAGATAAGTTCCCGAAAATATAATAGGCTAGACGTTAAAAAGATCTATACGAGGCATAGAGGAGTATTCATTTTAGTGGGGCCTCTCAAATGTTGTTAAGTGAATTAAGAAGAAAGGGGTGCTGGCGCTCTTCCAATGATGAGTTCATGCATTGCATTGCTGTCCGTTATATTATATAAGCCGGTTGTGCATGAAGGGAAGCAAGTTTATGCATTATGACTCCTTAATTGTACATACATCATACAATCTTACAGAGAGAGAGAGAGAGAGAGAGGGAGAGAGAGAGAGAGAGAGAGAGAGAGAGAGAGAGAGAGAGAGAGAGAGAGAGAGAGAGAGAGAGAAGGAGGGAGAGGGAGAGAGAGAGCAAATCAAATCAAATCAAATTTTATTTTACGAGGGTTGTGGCATAAGCAATACAAATTAGCTTCTTTTGAACCAGCCCTCGCCCAGAGAGAGAGAGAGAGAGAGAGAGAGAGAGAGAGAGAGAGAGAGGAGAGAGAGAGAGAGAGAGAGAGAGAGAGAGGGAGGGAGGGAGGGAGGGAGGGAGGGAGGGAGGGAGAGAGAGAGAGAGAGAGAGAGAGAGAGAGAGAGAGAGAGAGAGAGAGAGAGAGAGGGCGGGGGAATCAGAACATCGTACATGATGTATCAAGGAACAAATCCTATACAACAGCGTACTTCCAATAAAAGAAATAAATTATGTCATTGAAGATTGAAAACAAAAGGCGATAAACACTATTAATAACTTACCACGGGGAGTATTGGCGAAGCAACGTTAGTAACAACGAACCTCTGTAGTCCAAACAATGTCAAGAAAAATGGTAACGAACTATTCACCAGCAACCTTCCACCGCTCACGCCAGAGAACGTAACAAGGACAGAATGACAGGTAAACTTAAACCACAGCGAGAGGAATGCACAGTTTGTCGGTCTGTTTCAATGGAAAACCTTCCCATACGACCACAACCCAGCGCCTACAGCTGTGAGTCATGAAGATTGGCACAAAGTTCGTTCAGACGGTTGATTTTTGTTTTGGTTCATTCTGCATTGTATTTGTTTAAGATTCAATTAGGTAAGCTTATATATTTCCTCATTAGATCCGAAGTAATAATATCGGCAAGCTTTCATGATTGTATTACTGTCATTCATTTTAAAAATATGACTTCAACATTTACCAGTTATATTTTAACACTGTCAAGGTCACCATTTAAAAACGTATAACGCTAGATTGTTATTTCACAGGATAGTTATATACAATATCCTTTACAGTTACGGATATTGGCAGCCCGGAAGGTGTTTCGTGGTGTCATTCACGTGACAGATTACTGATTACTGACACACTTGTGTGTCGCTGGAGCCTACACATTCGGGTATACATGCTTACAAAGGGACAGCCAGAGATAAGCACGCACGTACACACGCACACACAACCACATACTTGTGCATGAGAGAGAGAGAGAGAGAGAGAGAGAGAGAGAGAGAGAGAGAGAGAGAGAGAGAGAGAGAGAGAGAGAGAGTCAGTGAGAGAGAGAGAGAGAGAGAGAGAGAGAGAGAGAGAGAGAGAGAGAGAGAGAGAAACAGACAGACAGACAGACAGACAGACAGACTGACAGAGACGGAGAGAGATCTACATACAGAAATTGGATATTTCCTTCTCTCAACGAGAAAAACCCTGTCGGCTGGCTCAGGGTATGAATGAAAGTACATTAGCACCCAAAGCGCACTCTAATACTTATTGTGGCGTTGTGAAAGTTGACGAGATCGTGTTCTATAGGCAACACCCAAAAGAGAACAAGAGAATCGTGACTCTCAAGCGAAAGCGACACCAAATGCCTGCGATGGTATATAATGATGTATACAATCATGCAGTTGAAGATTTGTGTTTGTTTGTTCTGTTGTTGTTGTTGTTGTTGTTGTTGTTGTTGTTGTTGTTGTTGTTGTTGTTTTTGGTGGTGGTGTTGTTGGTGTTGTAGGTGTTGGTGTTGGTGTTGTTTTTGTTGTTGTTGTTGGTGTGTTCTTTTTGTTGTTTTTTTGTTTGTTTTTTTACTCTGCAGGCTCGAATCCGTTTTTTACAAAACGTTAAAGCAAACAAACAAAACAGGTTATTAGGCGTCCAACCATGTATAATTATGCACAAGTACGTAAGCTCCGTACCTTCTGAGTTAAATGTTCTACTAGCTCTTGCACTGTGTCTCGGTCTGTACTGTAACATCCAGAAGCTCGCAATTTCCAAGCTTTAAGAAACGAACAGTTAAACTATTAATTTGTGTCTTTGTTGTTGGCATTTCAAGTTAGTTTTTGTTTCTCGTGTTGTTCAGCATACTTTGTTCTGGAACATGACTTTTATAATTGTTTAAATAATCCATATTATCCTGTTAGTTTTTGTACACTAACACAGACCGTTGAGGAAACACCAGCAACTCAAAGCCGTCACGCATGACTGACGGTAACTGTGAAAGCGTGACTATTCACACAAACACGCGATTTCTTCTGGCTTTTAAAGATGACCAAAAACTCCAACACACACACACACTAACACACACACACACACCCACACACACTAAAAAAAGACAGTCAAAAAGAAAGACAAAGGAAGCAGATACCGAGGAAATGTCCTTGTTTCCTTGTTTCCTTTTGTGTGTGTGTGTGTGTGTGTGTGTGTGTGTGTGTGTGTGTGTGTGCGTGTGTGTATGTGTGTGTGTGGTATATGGTACGGGTGTTTCCAGCACGATAGAAGCAGTAAACGGAGAGGGCACAAATATGATTCTCCAGTTGCTGTGAAACAAATCATTGTTCATCCTTGTTTATGGATATGTATACTTAATGAGTAATGGGCTCTCTCTCTCTCTCTCTCTCTCTCTCTCTCTCTCTCTCTCTCTCTCTCTCTCTCTCTCTCTCTCTCTCTCTCTCTCTCTCTCTCTCTCTCTCTCTCTCTCTCTTTGTGACCTTGTCAGATAGGAAACGAAACGCATACATGATTGTTTAACAAAAACACAAAACACATTATCTTGCGGGAGTCTCTTTTAGACAGAGTGGTCAAGCAATCTTTTGTGGAGAGTCTTTGTTTTTAACAAACCTTGTCTTCCTGTTTTGTTTACGAGTGTTTTTAGTCAGGTTGAAGCTCAGTGTATACTCATTAAAATAACAGCAAACATCGTATACTAAATACAAAAAAAGAAGCATGTGTGAATGATAGCTGCATAAACAGCTTTAGGCACAGTCAGCTTCCCGCAAACCATCCGTTTCTGGTCACAGACACTGTCAGGCTATTACACACAGTACAAACACCCTTTCGTTTAAACACTCACCGCTTGAGAACATTCTAGGTGCCCTCCGTAAAGAGCGAGCATTTTTCAAAGAATTTCTTTTTGCGTGGCCAGCCGGATTGTTTAGTACCACAATTAGACGCCTCGTTTTGGCGCTAGAACTAACTTTTAAAATCTTAATTATAAACTGACAGCTTGTAACACACACATTCTTAAATCATAAAATAATTATTTTTTCATCAAGACAAGATCAGTACAATTCGAAGTTTTGAAAGTTTTTAAAAAGGTAGCCCGGAAGCAGGCCACGCAAGGTCGTGTTTCTTGTAGCAGACGAATGTTCTGCATAGCGCTTGCTTATTTGAAGCAAACCGCCGACGGGCGCAGTGGCGAGGTGGTAAGACGTCGGCCTCCTAATCGGGAGGTCGTGCATGAGTTCGAATCCCGGTCGCTGGGTTAAGAGTGGAGATGTTTCCGATCTCCCAGGTCAACTTATGTGCAGACCTGCTAGTGACTTAACCCCCCTTCGTGTGCACACGCAAGCACAAGACCAAGTGCGGAAAAGATCCTGTAATCCATGTCGGAGTTCGGTGGGTTATGGAAACACGAAAATACCTAGCATGCCTACTCAACGACAGCGGAGTGAAGCTGACTATGCTCTTAGAGTATAGTGTGGGGAACCCAAATGGGAAAACGAGCTCACACGTAACCAGACAATTCTGGAACGCTGAAGAAGAAGAATAAGCTAACAGCCGCCGATAAGTTCGTGTGACTCGCAGCCGTTTGTTGCGTTTTAGATTCAGAGGTACACAATAACGTGCTATTGTAGATACAGCGAGTCGCATTGCAATCACAAAATGACGACTCAATTGTGAACAAAAGAAAAGTGGATCAAACGGGTTCACGATGGCTCAGAGGTTAGATAAACCACGACAACTGGTGTGTGGTTTACGCGAGCTCTATAGCCATTCAAACTAACTGTGTCATTTAATGCTATTAAATGCTATTGCAAGTGTGTTCGATAAGGTTATAACTGCTTTTTTCATGAGAAGATTTAAATCGTTATGTAAGCCATTTGAGACGTACTGGGGCTTTATTTACAACTTTCTTGCAAAGGAATTACTACCCAAAAGACTTCACTGTCAGGAAGGTAACACGACATACTGACCTGCAAACGGACATCTCAACCAGGAATTCAGTTGACGATTGTTCACACTCTTTCGAGTTCTTTCGATGTGCACCAATACTTATGGTCTGCGTAAAGGGCTCCGCTCACATTATTATGTAACTTCAGCAGGACCGACGACGCACTGCAGATTATCCCAGCCCACTACACGTTGCATGGAAGGAAAACAGGCCAAGTACTCGTCATAATCCCTATCGCGGCATAAATAATAGGCAGTGCGTCGTCTGTGCCGCTGAAACTGCGCAGGTATATTCTGCCCATTAGCAGGACGTTTTTTTTATTGCCGCCTTAATACCGGCTTTCTAAGTACGTAACACCCCGTCTTTTTCTGTCAGCACTGCCTTTCACGTTCATTGTCACAGAGTCGAGGCGCAGTCACAAATTGTATGGCTCTAGTGTGCTACACAAACATCCTGGAATGTGCAGTGCATTGAGGCTTTCTGTACACCTTGTGCGATGGTTTCTATCAGGCTTTTTAAAGGCAAATTCTGTGCTGATCGAACTACTGCCACGGTTCTGTACAGAACAGAGGAGGACGGTGTTCGTGTATGCACATTTTTTGTCCAACGATAACACTGACTTAATCTTGTTTAGTACCCCGAATGATGCTACTGCAGCGGGCATTCGAAACACACACACACACACACACACACACACACACACACACACGCACGCACGCACGCACACACACACACACACACACACACACACACACACACACGCACGCACACACACACACACACACACACACACACACACACGCACGCACGCACACACACACGCACGCATACACACACACACACACACATACACACACACACACACGTACATACACACACTTGCACATAGACGAGGAATATTCAAGCCAGTTTATATTGAAAATCAAAACAATACAAAACAGGAACAGCGGATTAGTATGTTGACCGTCATAATTATGCACTCATGACATCAACATCATATGTTACAGAATCGTTCGATCTGATGACTTTTCCGCTCGTTGAACCAATATGAGCAGGCAAATTATATAGGTAACCTTTCTCACAAACACACACCCAGGTACTAGTGAAACGATCAGGCTTGTAGAATTGAAGTCCAGTATTCTTTCTTTCTGGTTCTGTGTTATTGAGCAATTTGAATCTTATACTTTTGTATATAAAACAAAAGAAATCGCTAAAATGTTATGTGTTTAAATATATAATAAATATATAATAAATAAAACACAAATCAAGAAGCGAGAAAAAAATGTGGGCGTCTCCGTGCATTCATCTCAGCATGTGTGTGCTATATGTGCGTTAAATTAGCTTTGCCGGTATCATGTAGATATCAGAATGTATTTGAATATATCAGTCTGTGTTGATGCACGTGTACGCATGTACATTTGTGTGAGGAGTTATGTATGTGTTGTGTTTGTCGGTTACTACCTGCATGTATTGCCTTGTCCTGGAAAAGATACAACGTTCTGCTAACACATAACCGTGTGTCGAGAAGAAAAGTACACACACATTACACATCTTATTAACAAACATACAATATACAAATGTTAGAAAGAAAACATGTGAAAACAGCTCACAATGTACACTTACATCAATGCCAACAGAAAGCTTTAACGCCCGTCTTTGAACGCCCGCAGACCAAGACGAGACTCTTAAACCTAAGTCCGAGTGAAAATGGCGGTTCTGACAGCCTTGAAACCACCTGTTTGATGGCGAATTTCACAAAAAGCAATTGAACTTAAGCAAGATAACTGATAGTTTCGAAAAATGTCACCATTATTCCACCAGATAATTTTCATCACAAATGTTTACAATCTGTTTCGAATTTTCAGGTAGATGTGGCGCCTTGAATATAACGGCGACCACTTTTAGACATACATTTTGTTTTATCATTAAATACAGACAACTCTAAATGCATAAACAAACGCAAGGTAAGAACGGGAACCCGTATTTCGTAAAGTTATGTACGGACCAAAGCTTTCTTTTTTCTATTGTTATGCAATACAATAACTGATGAACATCTGCTAGTAGCTTGTGAGAAATGTCATAACTTGTTGTCTAATAATAGGTATATATTACTTTTTTTGTAAACACATTCACGAAACACACAGAATACTTGTAAAGGTAACAACACATTTAGGCAATATCAATTATGAGTTGATTGTGGGCTGGCACTTCTAAATTTGCAACTTCGTTACAGGTGTATGCTGGTCTAATAAGAATTATTCACAAATGTGTTTATACAAAAGCTGATTTAAAAACATTGTTCGCAGCTTCTGGCCTAACGCAGACATTGCAATTATGATGTATAGTACATTTTAATATACTGGCACGGGAAATCCTGCAAGATTCAAATAGGGTATGTACGGCATGTGTATTCAAACATTGTTTTGTACATTGACATGGTAGCATCAGTAAGTTAATATCCTGATGGCCGCATATCTCCAGCATGCAAAAAGACTGGCTCAATATAGATCTGTAAATTTCTTTTTGTAACTTCAAGGATTTAATCTTTGAAATACTGTACATTTCAAACAGGAGCGCAACAATATAAATGAAAATCAGTACTAAAGGACACCAAGGAGAACCTGAAGATAACGCTAAATACGTTATTATTGTGCTGCTATATTATTATGCAACTATATTACACTCAGTAAAACACGCACTGCGACGTTTTGTGTGATTGTGGTGATTGTACCTTCTGTAATAGTCCCTCCCGCAGCGTTATGGGTCATCTCGACAGCTTCGTAGGTACTCTTGTCTTTATTTACCAACAGTGCATTGTTAACCATCCCCTGGTTTTTGGCGTTGTAAGTTGACTTCATTCTAGTTGAATGGGATCAGGGCGTCTTTCTCGCACATACAGCGTCAAGTTTAAGGTAAACTTCTTTCAGCTCTTAATGACAACCAAAGAGCTACACAGTCCCTAGCGTAACTAGCGTTGGGAGTAGTGAAATTGTTCAGCTAGGTAGGAAGTGGTGGAGGTATTTGTCTGTAGAGGTAGGACAAAGGTCGAAACGCAAAGAGAGTTTCGTCACTCTCAGTGCTGTTAGTGAAGCCAAAATTGTCGTTTAAATTAGGTGAGAATCCAGTCGATGTGGTGACAGTACACACTTCACGCACAGGCATTGTATTTATGAAACCAGTATCTGCTTCTAATTCGCAATCTGCGTCGAGGTCATTTTCTGCGTTGAATGTTCCGCTGTGAAACGTTCTGATTCCAACATCATCTTTCTTCGCTCCATATTGTGTTGCCAGGCACACACGTTTCCTGAATACAAACACGAACACAAGAATCACAACGACAGCGAAGGCAGGAATCGAAACACCCATCGTCGTTTTTACTCCCACAGACAAAACGTCTTTACTATTCGTGATGGAAGTGTTGGTAGTTCGAGTCGCAACTGAGGAGCCTCCGTTTGTAACGATAGTTGTGCTGGTAGTCGAAGTTGGTACATTTGCTATTTCTGTTCTAGTTCTGGAAGCCGTCGCTGCGCTGTTACTCGTCTCTGCTGTTGAGCTGGTGGTTCCTGTGGCACTGTTGGTCGTTTGTATTGTTTGCATGGTTGCGTATGTGTCTTCGATGGTCGTCTCTGTGGTGTTGGTGGTCGTCCCTGCATGGGTGGTCATCCATGTGGCATGGCTGGTAGTTTCTTTGGCACTGGCAGTTTTCGCCATGGTTTGCATGGTTGTATCTATCGCTGTGGTGGAAATCTCTGCATCAATGCATGGTCATCTGCGTGCTTTTGCCGTTAGATGCTGTATAACTGGCGGCCTTCTCTGTGGTTTCCATGGTCGTGTCCGTGGCTTTGGTGCTCACATGTGTGATTGTGGTGGTCGTACCGACCTTACTACTCCTTCCCGTACCGTTTGGGGTTATTTTGACGGCTAGGGGGTACTCTTTTCTTTAGTTGCCAACAGTGCATTGTTGATCAGGTTTCTGACGCTAACAGTTCTTTCCCATTTATGATTCGTTGATCACCACTGTGGCTAGTTGTTCATGTGTAGTTACCATACAACTCTCTCCACTTGGTCATATCTCGTCAACCTTTTGTACGTGGATGTTCTGCTTATTTACAAGCTATGTATACGCATGCTCAGCGTGCTCGAAATATTGATTTGTTTCTCATTTGGACGATCTGGTGGCCTTGTCAAAATAAGTAGTGTTCTCTGCATATTTTACAGTCCTGAAAACCAAAACACAAATTTAATCATGAGTCTGAGTCAGTTCTGCCTTTAGGTAAACGCATAGTATATGAGAAATGAATCATACTATTAAATACTCAACAACAACAACAACAACAACAACAACAACAACCACCACCGCCACCACCACCACCGCAACAACAACAACAACAGCAACAACAACAACAACAACAACAACAACAACAACAACAACACAATAACAAAGCACGTTCTAACACATTCCTAACACAATCATACGTATCACAATCACTTTCGAAATGCAAATTAGATAGATTTAAAACTATTACATCATGGAATACATAAACCAATCATTCAACAATTAAACGAAATAAAACAAGCATCGACTGTATGTATATAATGACACCAATCGCACACTAAACACAAACACCCACGTACTGTGTTTAAACAATTGTCCTTATGTCTTTTGTTCGAACTATAACCCTTGTCCTTTTGTCAAACATATATTAATAACATCATTTTTGAAGTGCAAATGAAACATTGAGACAACGGAACAGGATGTGTCAATATTACTTAACTCGGTGACTGTGGCCATTTTTTAACATAAGTAGAAAACAGGATCTTCTTCGCTTTCCCATCAAAAGGCACACTCGCCTGTAAAGACCTTGAACACTGTGGCATAGTCTCCGCATCAATACAATTAAACTGTGCAAAACGGAACAGGCTTATTCCATAACGGCCATCATGTCGCTGGTAACATGTGCCAAGGTTGACAACTATCAAAAATGAATAAAAACAAGACAATAAAAAGCATACACAATAACTGTGATGACATGCACAGGATGGCATACAAAAGGTCAGACCCCCCTCCTCTCCCTCCCGTGTCATTCACTCCCACCCATGCTCGCACGTACACACGCATGCACACACAGACGCATATATACAGACAGACAGACAGACAGACAGACAGACAGACAGACGGACGGAAAGACGGACGGGCAGACAGTCAGACAGACAGACAGACAGTCAGACAGACAGACAGACAGGCACACACACACACACACACACACACACACACACACACACACACATACTTTCAGGCTTAGTAAACAAGGACATACCTGCACTTAGCCGAGGCCCCAAAGCTTTGCTATGATAGAGCACACAACAAACAAACGCAGATTAAACAGCGATTGCGTTTCAACAACAACAACAACAACAACAACAACAACAACAACAACAACAACAACAACAACAACAATCGCACAAAACAACACACATACGAAAGTACACATTCAACTATACTTACAAAGTAATGTCACTTCATGAACCACACCGGGTTTTGTCAATGGAACAACGCCCGAAACTGCTTTCACACTGACCTCGTAAGTTGCGGCTTGTGTTTGTATCCTGTTAGGTTTCATAGAAAAAACACTCAACCACACTTCGGCAGCTCGCGAAAGAAACATAATCTACTCAAGCACGGTGAAAACACAGGCGCACAGCTGACCTTTTTTCCCCACGCCGTCAACTACGTATTTGACGTATTAGAAACACACACACACACACACACACATACACACACGTGCACACACGCGCGCGCGCGCACTCGATGACACCGCGTGGGCCTATGAACAAGAACATATCATGTCAATGAATATCCTGCTTTGAGATCGCACAACTATCGCTCAGTTTCCGTGCGAAACGTTCCTGGCAGATACAATACCGCATTTGTTCAGCTTTACTTACCTTAAACACGGCTTTGTGGCATATGAGAAAACGTGTTTACACACACACACACACACAAACACACATACACACACACGCACGCGCACGCACACAAACACACACACACACATACACACACACATGATGATTTTGAACTCAAGGAAACAGAAAGTATATCTGATTGATTACACGACGAAATGTTCAGCTTGTCACATATTTTGGATCAACTTAGCCAAAAACGGATAGCCTGCCAATGTTCCGACAAATATGAGGAAGTAAAAAACACGTTATGTAAGTTTTTGAGACGTTTCGTGATCATGCCCGTATTGTTCTCTGATGATCGTTAGTAACATTGTCACTATCAGTCAGTCAACAGCGATATATATATATATATATATATAAAATATAATATATATATCCCTATATATAAGACGCCCCTGAGGAAGGCCTAGCAACAGGTCGAACATTTGGGCTGCCACTTGAAATTCTGTGTTTGGCTTTTCTTTTCCTTGATTTTACCTTCTCTTCGCATTTTAACACACAGGCACACACTAAAAAGGTAAGATTCCCAACAGTGTTCCACAAAAGGTCAACCTCTCTCTTGTAAAATGTAACGCAGGGTTAAAACCACGGGTTTGTGAGTCACGCATTACAACCTGATTACCATAAGAAATATCCGTCCGCTTTCGATTGAAATCAGAGAAGTGGTTGAGTGAGTTTGCTAAATCTTTTGAGTCTTGAGTCTTGAGTTTTGAGATTCGCCTTTGTGTCTTCCATGCGCAACAGTTCCATTTACGCCCTTGCTTGTATGCTGTTATAACAAGAACAAAATAATGTAGGCTTTCAAATGCCAGGATATTAACAGTAATTATCGATTGGATGTTGCTTGAGGTTCTCCACGCTTTGAACAAAAGTGTTATGGTCGTGCATTCCTGTTTATCTTGCACTACATTTTAATGAAAATATGATGCTAAACAAATCCTAGCGTTCACAGAACTGTAAGTGCTTCAGTGATATACCACATGCAAAACATTGTGGAGTTTTTCTATCCAACATGTAAATTCAAAATTGAAGCACTCAACCACGTGGACAAAATATGTTGCACACACACACACACACGCACACGCACACACGCATACACTGACACACACAAACACACACAAACACACACACACATACACACACACACACACACACACACACAAACACACACACACACACACACACACACATACACACAAATGCACATACACACTGTCTGTAAAATGTACAATCTGTCGAGTTGTTTTCTAGGAATAGCTCTAAACACACACACACACACACACACACACACACACACACGCACACACACACACACGCACATACACACACACACACACCCACGCGCGCGCGCGCGCACACACACGCATGCACGCACGCCGGTATGCACGCACACATAACACACTTTTAAATGATTGACATACATCATACAGTGTTTTTTAAAAATTGTTTTATTCAATTCTAGTTTGGTGTACACTATTTACAATTAGGCACAAAACCCACGTGAAAACAAGAGTTTCTAAACAACACAAGGTTGGGATGGCTACAGTACTTTCAGTGTCTATTATTTTTGTAAGCGATGCAAGATTATAATAGAAACGCACCAGTAATAGTGTTAGCTGAACAGGTGTTTGTTTTATTGTTTTATTCTTCAGATTATGTCCACGCCTTAATGAGCACGCCTTAATGAAAACTTTCCTTCCACTATATGTAACAATACAGTATATTTATGAAACAATACAAGCAAGTGTAAAACAGGTCTGAAACATTTGAGTTGATCTTAAAAGGAAAAGGAGGAAACAAACTTAACATTTTAAAAGAAAAATATACACGAGCAGCAACATATTAAGCAAACAAGGAAACAGTACAATTGCGATCGACTATGTGCACACATAATCATAATCTTATGTACATCAAGTAGAATACTAAGCATGCACTAGTTGCATTACAATTTACTACATAATTGGCATGACATTATGATCAACCCACGCAAAAGAAAAATGTGCCAAACTAGACATTGAAAGCTCAATGCAAGGCATAATTATACATGATTATATCTGTGTCGTTTCATTGGTAATAACAAAATATAGACATGTGGGAGCTGTATTCTTAGCTCGTTTTTTGTATCTTTTTCAGTGGTTTAACCTTCAACCTGCTTCCTGGGTCGTGGACGACCCAGAGCCTCACAAAAGTGCCTGTATCTCTAAAACTATTGGAGTTCTGGATCGAGACTTCATGTAATCCTCAAACATCATTATAACCTTCCTATCGACCAATTTTTAAAGGAGTATCTTTGTAAACAAACATATAAGCAATGACGTCATTTGAACTACACAGTCCGAATGTTGTGGGTCGTGGACGACCCATATCGAGTTAAAAAAGGTATTTTATGGTGTGCATCCTTATTCGGATGGCGTGGGTCGTGTACGACCCATACTCTGCAAAGAGGCGGTAAAGGGTTTATCCCTATTCGGATGGCGTGGGTCGTGTACGAACCATACTTTTTTTTACGTTGAATCCTTCTTTACAAAAAATGGGTCGTAAACGACCCACATTATCCGGTCTGTGTAGTCCAAAGCGGGATCCGGTGAAGGTTCAGAGCATTTTTGCAAGCAGGATTCCACGATAATAATTCATGATTAAATAAGGACGTAAATAACAATGTTTCCGCCTCTATGCGGATTTGCCAATTTTGAAAAAAAACGAGCAGACTATTTTAGAGAGCGTGTACACATTCCAATACAATGATCGCGCTGGGTTGATATGCACACATATATTACAAGGACAATATTTCCAACAATTGTTTTTGTTTTTTAAGGCATCTTCACTCAAACTATAGCGATTATAAAAATAATAAAACTAAGAATTAAGAGGCCACAAAACAAACAAAAACATTTGATGAGCTTAAGTGTTTTAGTTTTTTTACAGTTTAATTCAATATTGTTTCACCTTAACAAAACAGTTATATTAGACAAACCAATTACATTAAGCAAGTGGTTAGATTTTGGTATTCATGCAAGTTAAATGTCAAGCTATAATGTTATTACATGAACACTTATAACCGCAAACAGCATATTCTATCAGACATATGTTTGGAATCATGCTACAATAATCAAATGATTTATGAAATATATACACATAAATACAATACCATATGTACATTCGGCCTCCTCTATGCAATCATCGGTTAAAAAAAACCGACTATAAAAAATAATATATGTTGAGAGAAAACCAGTCTCCCGTGCATCTTCAGTCAGTCACCCGCCTCGACATACATACTGGAAACGCGATCCCTTGTGCATAAACAGCACAAACAACGTAGTGTATATGGTAATCTACCAACAGCTTGAAAAATGCGCTTCCTCTTTAGCAAGGGTTCATCTTATTCTATATGTCGCTTAAGCGGGTGCGACCATCATGTGTACATGTACAAAGTAAGGAACATGTTCGCCTTTGAGACATTTTACTTCCTACACACACAGAAGTATCCCTTGTGTCGTCGCTTTTTGCTCGTTGGCAAACACAGCATATTTCATCAGGCACTCTGTTTATTTAATATATTTAATTTAGTTTCTATTGCTCTTAGATTGTTTACAGAGAGAGGTGTCGTTTTGCACAGGTTTGCAATGCTTTCATCTTAAACCTAGTTCTTGAAAAGCTATGAACATTCACCCTGTGTGTGTCAATGTTTGCTCTCGAAGAGACATTTGTGAGCGTGTATCGCATAAGTGGACAGGGTTTTTTCTTGAAAACAAATCGTGTTTCTCAATCTCACAAAAAAGTTTAGCTTCAGGAGGCTGCAAAACAATCTTTAGGAAACAAATACGATAACGACAAATAACTGCGTAACTTTGAGAAAAGAATGTCAATGGAAAAATAAACGTGTAAGTACAAAAACAACATCGCAGAACGTTGGGTGTCTAAAATTGAAAGGTATACAAATCTGCCGTGTGCTGACAAAACCGAGTAAGTCCACTGAAGCTAGTTCTGAGATAAACGACTTTTTCTGTTTTATTACATTTCTCAAAAGTGACGATTATCTTGATCAACCTACAGAGATAATAAGATAAATAGCATTAATGTACGTTTACAACCCGAGTTTGATAATGATCTGATGGATGGTTTTTGTTTTGTTGTGCATTTTGTGGACTTACTTGGTTTTGTCACTTTTTTCTATTATATCAGATCTAAAAAAATTGACAGATCTAAGCAAGTGGACTTACTTGGTTTTGTCAAAACATTTGGAAGAAAAAGTAATGCTTTTTTTGAGGATGAAAGTCGCTTGTTCATTTCAATGCGTTATTCTCTCAGGTGCCAGGAGAAACGTTCAGTATAACTCTCGCTTACTCTATTACACATGTCGTGTGCACATTAGAGCGCTTACTTCCCTTTGCTTATTTGATCTCTAAACAACGCTCTGGCTCATTTCGGTACGATTCTCACAGATACTTTCGAAGCGAACCTGTAACAATGTGTGCGTTTGTGTATTTGTTCTGATTAAAACCAATCTTGATCTAAGGACTATGTCCAGTCAAGAATAAAAGCTGGTTCTTGTGTATGACTGTGTACGTGAGTGTTAGTTTGAGTGCCTTGGAGAATGATGAGCATATCAGATTGCGGTGATTTGCTAAAATACATATTATTCACGTACAATTTTTTAAGCTACACAGCATGTTTTTTTGTTCCGGTAATGTTTTGTTGTTGTAAGTTTGGGTGGTACGGTTACTACTATAGTTACAGCCTTAAATCACATTATTTGAAATTCAAATCAAACACTATTTACCCGGGTTTGATGTCTTAAAAATCGTTTCTTGAAATTGTTATTAAGAAATATTTCTGGACATTAAAATGCTAGCACAGGCACGAAAGGGATTTTATTGCTGGTGTCAATGTTTCCTGAATCTATTTATAGATGTGTTACGTTTGAATTGATATTAAGCAATTCAGGTGCCGTGTGGACATGGTACGGAAACATTCACTGTCCCGATTGACGGGTTTTAACAGCGAGGACGCAATTTTTGTGAAGGCGTTTTAGTTCTGCTTCTTCTTCTTCTTTTGCGTTCGTGGGCTGAAACTACCACGTACACGTGTGCTTTTGCACGAGTGGATTTGTACGTGGATGACCGTTTTTACAAAACCATTTAGGCAGCCATACGCCGTTTTCGGTGAAAGCATGCTGGGTATTTTCGTGTTTCTATAACCGACCGAACTCTGCTTTGGACTGCACGATCTTTTTCGTGCGCACTTGGTCTTGTGCTTGCGTGTACACACGAAGGGTGATAAGGCACCAGCAGGCCTGCACGTAAGTTGACCTGGGATATCGGAAAAATCTTCACCTTAATTACCCGTCAGGTGCGGCCGGGATTCGAACCCACGACCTTCCGCTTTGGTAAGTCTTTTTTTTTTCAAAATGATATTTTTTGTTCATCAAAAAGAAGAAATCAATGCGCATCTTGTGTGCTAATTTCTACTTTTTAGAGTGCTTAGATAAGCAGATATGAACAAGTAAGTCCACAACCAAAACCAACTTTTTAAAGCGTTGAAAGAAGAAACGGTATTGTTTTGTTGTATGCTGAATTAAATGATTTGGATGCAAGGTTAGCGAATGACCCAGATAACTGTGGAATGCAGTGCGAGCGGGAAAACCTTAAGTTAAAAATAGAATTAGTTGAACAGCCCAAGTACGCGCCCGTGCGAAGTGGGTAGAACAGGGAGAAAAGAACACAAAGTATTTTCTCAACCTTGAAAAAGCCCGAGCAAATGCGAAGATAATGGACAGTATACAGTGTGAATCTGGAGAAGTGATAACTGACCAGCGTGAAATCTTGAACGCGCAAAAGAATTACTATGCTGATTTGTACAGAAAAAAAGTAAACGTTGAAAACATGGACGAGAAGGTGGATCAGTTTTTATCTGATGTGACAACATTACAGATTTCAGATTTTCAGAGAAATGAGTGTGAAGGGTTAATAACTGAAAACGAAGCTCTCGCTGCACTTAAACAAATGAAATCTGGGTCGGCCCCTGGGGTTGATGGTATTACTGTAGAATTTTTGAAAGTGTTTTGGACCCGCATCAGAACATTGTTAATTGCGTCTTGTAATGCAAGTTTTGACGATGGAAAATTGTCCTCCACGCAGCGCAAAGCTGTCATTACCCTTATACACAAGGGAAAGGATTTGCCTAAAAATGAATTAAAGAACTGGAGACCCATCTCCCTTACAAACAGCGATTATAAACTGATAGCCAAGTGTTTGGCAAAAAGGTTAGGAAGCGTTATTGGTGATATTGTTCAGAAAGATCAAGTCGGTTACATTAAAGGCAGAAAAGTATCTACAATATTAAGGCTAATTGATGATGTAATCGAACAGTCACACGAGTTAAATCAACCTGGTCTGTTGGTCGCAATTGACTGTGTTCAAGCGTACGATAGTATTTCAAAAGAGTTTATAATTAAAGCCTTTCAAAAATTCGGGTTTGGGCCAGAATTTGTTCAATGGGTGACTGTGTTAATGAACGACACGGTTAGCTCAGTGCAGTATTGTGGATGGTTGTCTGATTTTTTTGATGTGAAAGCCGGGATTCGTCAAGGGTGCCCGTTTTCATGTTTGGCCTTTGTACTAGCCATTGAATTGTTGGCATCAAATTTATGGAATAATGCTGATATTGCAACCGTTATTAAAATTGCTCTGTATGCAGACGATATCACCCTTTTTTTACAAGATGAGATTGATATGTATTATGCACTTGAAATAATGAATGACTTTTCTAGCTTTTCAGGCTTAAGGATACATAAGAGAAAGTCTGAGGCGATGTGGTTGGTTAGTAGGAAACATTGTGATGAAACATTTTATAATTTTGTTTGGAAGAAGAAGTTGAAGATTTTGGGTGTATATTTTTGTAATGATAAGAGTGCTTCTTTGGTAGAAGATAACTGGACTGGAAGAATAAGGAATATTAAGCGATTGATTTGTGCATGGGAGAAGCGAAATTTGAGCATTGTAGGGAAAATATGTATTGTGAAAACGTTTTTAATTTCACAATTTGTGTATATTATGCAAGCGTTTGTATTACCTGACTGTGTTTTGAATGAAGTCAATACCTTATTGTTTAGATTTTTGTGGCGAAAAAGAGATTGTAATCGGAAGGCCTTTGAAAAGGTGAAAAAAAGCGTTGTATGTTTTGAAATTGAAAAAGGTGGTTTAAAAACAAGTCGCGTAAGGCGAAAATACAATATTTAGTCAAGTAGCTGTCGAACTCACAGAATGAAACTGAACGCAATGCCATTTTTCAGCAAGACCGTATACTCGTAGCATCGTCAGTCCACCGCTCATGGCAAAGGCAGTGAAATTGACAAGAAGAGCGGGGTAGTAGTTGCGCTAAGAAGGATAGCACGCTTTTCTGTACCTCTCTTTGTTTTAACTTTCTGAGCGTGTTTTTAATCCAAACATATCATATCTATATGTTTTTGGAATCAGGAACCGACAAGGAATAAGATGAAAGTGTTTTTAAATTGATTTGGACAATTTAATTTTGATAATAATTTTTATATATTTAATTTTCAGAGCTTGTTTTTAATCCGAATATAACATATTTATATGTTTTTGGAATCAGCAAATGATGGAGAATAAGATAAACGTAAATTTGGATCGTTTTATAATTTTTTTTTTTTTTTTTTACAATTTTCCGATTTTTAATGACCAAAGTCATTAATTAATTTTTAAGCCACCAAGCTGAAATGCAATACCGAAGTCCGGGCTTCGTCGAAGATTACTTGACCAAACTTTCAACCAATTTGGTTGAAAAATGAGGGCGTGACAGTGCCGCCTCAACTTTCACGAAAAGCCGGATATGACGTCATCAAAGACATTTATCAAAAAAATGAAAAAAACGTTCGGGGATTTCATACCCAGGAACTCTCATGTCAAATTTCATAAAGATCGGTCCAGTAGTTTAGTCTGAATCGCTCTACACACACACACACACACACACACACACACACACACACACACACACAGACACACGCACATACACCACGACCCTCGTTTCGATTCCCCCTCGATGTTAAAATATTTAGTCAAAACTTGACTAAATATAATGATCGATATTAGGCAAATGCAAATCTCTTTTTTATTACAATGGGTTTCACAACTTACTACATCAAATGAAAATGATAATTGGAGTTTCACTCCAAAGATGATGTATTTGCGTTTTGGAAAACATTTTGAATGTTTCTTATCGAATGTAAACAGTGCAAGATTTAAAGGGTTAGACCTAGTGAAATCACACTTTTGGAAAGCAGTATTAAAATATTGGCTGGATAATAACCACTACGATCGTGGGACAATCGGGCCGATTTTATTATGGAATAATGCATGCATAACGTATAGTGGCAAAGTTTTATTTTTTGAGAGTTGGATACAACGAGGTGTATTGGTATTAACTGACATTGTACGTTCGGGAGATATATTATCATATCAAGATATGGGGAGCGAACGAGAAGATACTGAAGACAGTATACCAGGGAACAATCAGACCCCACCTCGAATACGGCTCCACAGCGTGGTCAACCTCAGCCAAGACAAACCTGCAGACCCTTGACCGTGTGCAAAACCAGGCCCTCCGACTCATCACCGGTGCAATGAAATCCACGCCCATCAAGGAAATGGAGAAGCTTACCACCATCCAACCCCTCTGTCAGAGAAGAGAAGCCAAGACTATGGTACAGGCCGAGAAGCTCAAGTGCCTACCCGACCACCCCATGAAGCACAGACTGAGCAACCTCACCAAGAACCGGCTTAAACGGAGCAGTTTTGTACACGAGAGCAAGAGACTTTCTCGACAGTACAGGGAAGTCCTTCCACAGAACACTCTACCTCTGACTCAAGAAGAAGAGGAAACCCCCAAGGCAACAGAGAAACCAGGCATCCAGATCTGCACCAGTGTTCCACATGTTACCTCAGGAGAAGATCAGAATGACACAGCTCGACAGGCACTCACCTTAGCCCTGATCGACGAACAGTACCCAAAAGAGGCGTGGATCCATGTATACACCGATGGATCAGCAACTAACGCCGTGCTCAATGGAGGTGCAGGCATTCTCATCCAGTTCCCTGGGGGACATACAGCTACATCCAGCGTTGCCACTGGCAAACACTGCACAAACTATAAAGCAGAAGCAGAAGCTCTCATGCAGGCCGCCTCCTTCGTTCAGGACTCCGCAGACCCTTGCTACCAAGTTGTCTTCCTCTCGGACGCCCTTTCAGTCCTTCAGGCCCTAGAGAACGACAAACTCCCACAGCTGGCCAAAGCATTACAGATGGTCAGACAAACCAGAAGAGTTGTCCTCCAGTGGATACCAGCACACTGTGGGATACCAGGAAATGAAAGGGCAGATGAGCTGGCAAAAGAAGGAGCCGTGGAAGACCAACCTGAAAACAGTGTCAGCTTTAGTGAGCAGAAGACAATCATCAAGGCATTGATGAGGCCAAGGACAAACAGAGATGACTACCACACAATGTCCAGAGAGCAGCAAGTCAACCTCATCAGGCTGCGTACTGGCCACAACAGGCTCAATGCTCACATGAACCGAAAGTTCAAGCTGGCGCCATCACCAACCTGTGCCTGCGGTCAAGAGGACCAAACAGCGGAACACATCTTACAGCGATGTCCCTTACTAGATGAGGAACGAAAAGAAGTGTGGCCGTCACCAACTCCCTTGCAGACCAAACTATACGGCAGTCGACAGGAGTTGGAGAAAACGACAACATTTATCACCAGTGCTGGACTGATTGTGTAACCTCTGCGAACGCCAAGAAGAAGAAGATATCAAGATATATGTGATTTGATTGGATATTCGCCAAACGGAATTCTTGAATATAATGTTGTAAAAGCTGCTGTGTCATTATTTATGAGGAAAAATGCTGTAAATATGACTGATGATGTTTGTATTACCTTACCACTGTTTAACGGCAAAAATGTGTTAAGTGCCAGCGAATACAGGAAAGAGATTATTAATATGAAAACAGATGTACCATGTTCCGGAGGATTTTGGAAGAGAAAGTTTAATGTAGAAATTGATGAACGATCCTGGATAGTTGCCTATCAGTCAACACAAGAGACTAGATTAAGAGTTTTACACTGGAAAATGATGCACAACATTTATCCGACCAACATTCTCCTGTGTAAAATGAAAGTAACGGAAACTAATAAATGTAATTACTGCTGTGATGTAACTGATTTCATTGAACACTTCTTTTTTGAATGCCCGGTTGTATACAAATTCTGGAAGTTTATTGAAGAATTTATTTTTCGTACTTTAGAAATTAAGATTATTTTGAATGTTAGTGATGTTTTATTTGGTATGCATTTTGTAATGGTGAGAAAGGCAACTATGTATAAATTGAACCACATTATCTTAATCGGAAAGATGTGCGTTAGTATATATATAAAAAAACAAATTCGTTTTTACCGTTGGAAAGTATTTTTAATAGGCAGTTACAGATAAGAAGCATTTTTGTGTGTGTTCGAAGAACGAAACGTTAAAAAAGTTAGCTTGCTGTTCTCGATAAGTTGTATTTAATTCATTGTATGAGATATTGTTAATTGTTGTTATTTATGTGAATAAAATTGTTTGAAAAAAAAAAAAAAAAAACCCCAACTTTTTAAGTGTGCATGAATGTTCTGACAAAACCAAGTAAGTCCAAGGGGTTCCCAATTTTCCTATAATGATAGTTTTAAAATTCTTGTCAGACGACCCATACAGAAAATACGTCATTTTAAGTTTAGAACTCACAAATGACGTCATTTAAAGTTTAGAACACACAAATGACCTCTTTCGATAAGGCGAGACATAATGACGTCACTTTATGACGTTTTATTTTAAACATTTTTCTTCTCTATCTATATATAATTCTCCTGACGATCCTTGTTTCTCTCTCTCTCTCCCTCCCTATATCCCTCCATATGTCTCTCTTTTCCTCCCTCCATCTCTCTTTCTATCCCTCCCTACCTCTCTCGCTATCTCTCTCCCTCTTACTCTCTTCCTCCCTCCCTAATTCCTCTTTCCCTTTATTTCTCTCTCTCCCTCCATCCCCCCCCCCCCCCTCGACCCTGATTTCTTTCCCCTCTCTCTCTCTCCCTGTTTAGTCTCTCTCCCTGTTTAGTCTCTCTCTCGTTCTCTCTCTCTCTCTCTCTCTCTCTCTCTCTCTCTCTCTCTCTCTCTCTCTCTCTCTCTCTCTCTCTCTCCATCTTGTGCAAATTCGTAATGTTAACGTTATTTTCACTGTTTTGTCATTTATCTTGACAACACTTCTTCTTTAGCAGCCATGCTTGCACCAAAACTAGCACCCCTACTAACAAGTAAAATGCCGCAAGAATATTCGGATTGACTTTGACGTCATACTGGGAAAAACATTGCATTCTGATTGGTTATAGCGTCATAAAGGTTCTTGTGATTGCTGGATGGACTTACTTGGTTTTACCAGCAAATTGACATGTAATTCATTTGGAGAAATGTTTGAAGTTGTGGACTTACTTTTCTATATCTCCTTATCTATTTATTTTACAAAGTCAAAATTTACACACAGGCTGCTTCTTGATTTCTTAGTTTTGATGAACAAAAAGATATCATTTTTGGGAAAAAATGGACTTACTCGGTTTTGTCAGCACATGGCAGATGTTCTTTAAACAGTTTTTAAGGTGTGGACTTACTTTTTTTTATATCTCCTTATCTATTTATTTCACAAAGTCACAATTTACACATAAGGTGCGCCTTAATTTCTAAGCTTTGATGAACAAAAAATATCATTTTTGAAAAAAATGGACTTACTCGGTTTTGTCAGCACACGGCAGAAATATCAACCAAACGAAAATAAGCATGAAAAATGAAGAAAAACAAATTAACATAATTGAAACATCGTAGGATAGCTCGATCGTAAATGTCTCTTTAAGCACAGCAGAATCGATTTACGTCAAACTCATTATTCAAATAGTGCAACCAAACCAACAACGACTGCACAAACTATCGATATTAAAGTAGTGATTACTATATTGTAAAGTAAACATTCATTCCATAGTGGTCTATCTGTTTTTTGAATTTAAGCAAAATAAAGTTATCCTTAAGCCGAAAACGACACGTTTTGATGCGTACAGCAACTGAGATGTAGGTTTGCCCTGCACAAATAGCATTTGTATAAAGCCAATAATGTTCTTCAGGTTGAATTTGATTTGAACATTATTGAAGCATCTTTCATTCTTAAATGTTTTTTGAAGCACAGCAGAAAACAACTGAAGTCAAACTCAGTATTCCAATTCAGTGAATGTAGTTCAATCCGAACCAACAAAGACAACATACAATATCAATATCAAAGTAATGATTCCAATGTTGCAAATCGAACAAATATAAAACAAATGAAGGACAACATATGCAACCAAGATAATTTCTTTCTTATCTTTACTTAATGATGGTGTACTTAAATTGCTAGCTGTAACCGCAGCTATATATCACTTCCCCTTCAAGTGAACAGGCGGTCACTGCAGGGTTGCAAATCACACACACACACACACACACACACACACACACACACACACACACACACACACACACACACACACACACACACACACACACACACACACACACACACACACACACACACACTCACGTATATTGTTCTTTTGCTGTTTATGTTTTTTTCTTACTGTTTTTTTTTATATCACACAGGCAACCAAACCAGGCTCAGTGTTAACAGTAAGAGTCAGCGGTAGCAGCAGATTACATGTCAAAACTAGCTCTCACATACATACACTATCAAGGCATTTAAAAAAGGTAGCAGAGAACTGACATACATCATACCTTTACTTGATACGAGAGTATTCACCATCGATGACTTCAGTCCTCTTTTCCCTGTTGACCTCGTTGTAAGTACCATCATTTCCTTCGTTGAGATGACTGTACACTGCATCTGTGTCAGACTTAGTTTTCATTCCAACCAAAGTCTTTCTGTCAAAGTCAAGTGAGTTGTACTCGGATCCCGCTCCTTCTTTTGACTCTCCCTCTGCTCCTCTGCTCACAGGAAGCGTGTCCCCTGCCCTTCCCTTGTTTGCTGGCTGGAGTGTGTGATCCTCTTCCAGAATGTGGTACACCGGCGTATCATTGGTTTGGGATGTCGTTGCTGCTCCCTCTTCAAGTATGTGGTAAACCTTTGCATCTTCTTGATGAAGTGATGCTCCTGAGTGGGCTTCTTTGTCCTTTGCTGTTTTAGTGGGACCGGTTTCTTCAAGGATATGATATACTCTTGCATCTTTTTCCTTGGAAGCCTCGACTGTTGGGTCTTCCTCTATAATGTGGTATACGTTGTTCTTTGCTCCTTCGAGATCTGCAACTGTTGTGGTTTCCTCAAGGATGTGATACACTTGTTGAACTTTCTCAGTTTGTTTATTTTCCGAGTCCTTGGCTTTGTTCTCTTCTCCGGTGACACGGGAAGTACCTTTTGCTTTTCTCTTAGCTTCAGCAGTTTCCAAATGACTATAATCAGATGCATTATCTGCAGATGCTGAACTGGTCTCAGCCTGATTTCTTCTGGTAAAATCTAGCTTCTTGTATTCAGCGCCTGACAAAGTTATGGCTGCTTCTTGCTCCTCTTCATCCACATCATCGAACTCGTAGGGACTGGTGCCAGGAATTTTGACGCTTCGATTATTGGATCCGCTTAACTGTTTCACTGTTACCTGTGCCATGCTGTACAAAGAAGCCATAGGTTGAAATGCAGATGATGATTCATCCATTCTAAGATCTTCGATGACGCTGTAGTCATGGCAAGAATGCTGTGAAGACCTTGGTTGCGAACGATGACCGTCTACAACATTAACTTCATTCTCATTTTCAGTGCTTTCTCCTCTGTTACTATTGCTACAGACTTGGAGCTCAGCATCTTCATATTTCGCTCCAGCACCTCTTTTACTGCGCGCTCGCCGTCTTCGACGAATAAGGAAAAGAAGTAGGACACTTACGCTGACCAGGAGAACGATACCAATCACAACTCCAACAATCGTTGTTATATTGCCAAGTGGCACCTCTTTTTTATGCGTGGACGTTGGTGTGTTACTGAACTCTGTAGACTCATATGTGCTAGCTGCAGTGTCTTGGCTGGTTATAGACATTTGTGATGTGTGATCTGGCGTGTTACTGAAATCGGTAGGCTTATTAGTGCTAGCTGCAGTGCCTTGGCTGGTTATAGACATTTGTGATGTGTGATCAGGCGTGTTACTGAAATCGGTAGGCTCATTAGTGCTAGCTGCAGTGTCTTGGCTGGTTATCGACATTTGTGATGTGTGATTTGGTGAGTCCAGAGCACACGTACAGTTTCTTGCAATCTCGCACAATTTTAAAACTTCATAATTCACTTCACTGCAGGCAGTTTGATCCAGAAACCATTGTCCAATGCAGATCTTGCATTCCCCGGCATCCCCTGCACACGTTTTCCAACAATCTGTATTCACCACTACACAGCAAAACGTACAGTCTTGACGCTCAGCAGCGCAGCAGATAGTAATTTCTCCAATCTGGACGACGCCATTTGTGCAAACTTCCGTTGTCAACGAACAACATATTTTGCAGACATTATCGTTGGGATCAAGGGTCATCCGGCAATTTTTGCAGACTACAAAATTGACAAATGTACAGATTGATATCTTGCATCGTCTCCATAAATCTTCACACAACATTACATCGCACGTTTTGCAATCGCCCGAACTGCAAAACCAGCCATTATTCTGTGCAGACGCAGTAAAACATACTTTGCAATGATCTTGCATAATCTGACATCGGCCTTTTAACAGTACACAGCATGTGTTCCCATCTACAATTGACGCGCACAAAAAGTGGACTTTGCAAGCATAGGTAGACAACGCATAACACACGCTGCGATCGCAATCGAATTGGCAGAATTCTACATTGATTTCGTTGCAATCGGACGAACTCGACACTTTAAGGAGAAAAATTAGAGCCAGCATTCTCGACACCGGCATTTTGGATACCTGAAAAAGAAATGCAAAGATACCGTGTAAGTGTATGATGGTAGACTATACGATAAATAATTTAAAACATCATTTGATTTATTCAGGAATGTTAACTAATTGATGTGCTAGTGACATACTAATATAGAAGTTTGGTGGTTTGCTGGCAGACCAGCTTTTTTTGTTGGTCCAAAGGGAGCATAATTATCGTTTTCTGTTTCATCTTTATCGACAAAGGCCGAGGCTGATCAACATTTAACAGCAGGCAATATGTTCTCAGAATACTGACAACAAATGCTGGTCTGACAACAAGCCACCAAACATCGTTTTTGCCATCATTTTGGAAGAGCAAACGTATGGAACAATAATTGGCTTGGAGCCATAATCTGACCGTAATGTTTAGAATGCAATTCAGGGACCCAAAGCGCGTGAGAAGTTATCAGGTCATACTTGTGTGTGACATCAAATGTAACATGTATAAACATGCACATAGCTGCCAGAATATTAACTTGTTTAGTAAGTTTTTAGCATTTGTCTTTTCTTTGGTTTAGAGACTTTTTGTTGTGCATTTAACGATTACAGAGACAAGTTGCAAATTGACTATGGATTCAGTCGGTTTTAAAATGCTGGTCGAAGTCTTTCGGAAGAACAATGACTCGTGCTCTCCTGTTCGCTGCAGGGAATCCAAGGCTCTTGCATCTTTTGGTGATATAGAGACGATAAACTACACTGGACAAAAATAAATGATGAGAACTATCTTCTCAAATCGAAACAAAGGGCCACAGGCGCATGAATACAGAGCTCATTAGCGCAATCCTGGAATGCGCAAACATATGTTGCGCAAATATTGAATGCACTAACATATTATCATCATCATCATTATCATCATCATCATCATCATCATCATCATCATCATCATCATCATCATCATCATCATCATCATCATCATCATCATCATCGTCGTCGTCGTCGTCATCATCATCATCATCATCATCATCATCATCATCATCATCATCATCATTAAGACGGTAATAACGTAGTAAGTAAACAGGTGTGTCTATACTCAACCTTTTCTTAATTTACTTGCTCTGAACATCTAGATTGCAAGAGTACAGCCGTGCAACCAAGAATAACAATCAAAAACAATAAAAAAAAAACATTTAGTTTTGATCCTCACCCTACCAAAAATCGACAACAACAGCAACACCACCACTAACAACCACACCACTACAAACACCTACACCACCACCAACAATGGTAAAACAGCTTGTTGTGAACCTCACCATTTTTGTGGTGTTCCCATTGCAATGCAGTCGGAGCTAGTGCTTTCACAGTCCGAACGAGTAGGTCGACAGAAAACCTCCGCGGTTTTGTAACGAGGGTTAAACGGTTTGTGTGACTGATAAGAACGGATTTGTGAGAAACACCCTTTGCAGTTATCAATGCGTGAATAGTGTTTGAAGAGCAATGTGTGCATGTGTGTAAGTTTTATGTTGAGCTTCGAATTAGCTGTGAATTTATTCAAAAGCAGCGGGTAAAAGTAATTCGTTACAGAGATTTAATTTAGTTGGTGAATAAAACCTGAAATGAAGTGAACTGAAGGCGTTTGTAAATATCCCTCTGTGTCTGTTCGATATGTCACAATTTTTCATTTCTATTCTCCTACATGTGTGCATCTTGTTTTTAAGTTATATCACTTTTCTGTTTTTCAAGAAAATCTGTCGCCATATGGGTTTTTTTTTTTTTATCATATCCCGACATGAACTAACAGGTATGATTATGTGTGCACTTATTATAAGTTTTGAAATTGTTGTGCTCCCTTATAAGCATGTTGTTGTATTATCACTTGTGTGTTTATCAATAAAATGTTGTTCGAACCAATATCCGAGGCAAAAAAGGAACACGGCGGAGAAATATACCATACTACACACTTTCAACAGGCAAAACGTTTGTTTTGGTTTAAAACGCCTGTATTAGGCAAAAACACTCGTACACTAACTTGCACGTACAAATACAACTGATTATGCAATGAGGGGTCAAGACGGCCATATACATAATTCAACAAGTAAGCTAGTTTTACGAGTGGAACTTAAATAATGTGTCTACACCCAAGATTAAAGTTCAACCAGGAAGGCGAAGAAAAACAAGAACAAGAAGAAAATCTTGTTGTCTTACTCCTCGTCACACTGACTATCGACAACAACACAAGCACCAAAGGAAACGTTAAACAAAAACAACACCAACACAGCCACCACCAACAATAATGCAGTTAGTTGTAAAACTCACCATTCTTCTGATGCTTCGATCTAGATGCAGTCGAAGTGCTTTCACAGCAAACTTAAGATACTGTACGTCTGAAAGATTATGCCGTCAGAAACCAGCACAGGCAAATAAGCGTGAGGAAACACCCGTTTCTGTTTAACGAATACTTAAAAGTGTGTGCGACAGACCAGGAAAACTTGACACATGTGACACATGTTTGCATTTGTGTGTGTGTGTGTGTGTGTGTGTGTGTGTGTGTGTGTGTGTGTGTGTGTGTGTGTGTGTGTGTGTGTGTGTGTACGCTTAGCTTGTAACTATTAGTGACTAGAAACATATCCTTGTGCTAGTGTACACCACCTCAGCAAATCTAGCCGTACAATAGAAACACACTCTTTCCTGTGTACTTGAAGTTTAATGTTGAGTTTTTACTTCAGTATTAATACTTTCAAAAGCAACGGGTGATAAACACGGTACAGGATGTTGATGTTAAAAAGCAAATGAAACAGGAAAAGCATTATAAGAGACATGTTTACAAATTAGGCAAATAGTGAACTGTATCATATCTAATCTCAGCTTTGACTTTCTGCTTCTTCTGCGTTTGTGGGCCGAAACTCCCACGTACACTCGTGTTTTTGCACGAGCGGATGTTTACGTGTATGACCGTTTTTACCCCGCCATTTAGGCAGCCATACGCCGATTTCGGAGGAAGCATGCTGGGTATTTTCGTGTTTCTATGACCCACCGAACTCTGACATGGATTACAGGATCTTTTCCGTGCGTACTTGGTCTTGTGTTTGCGTGTACACATGAAGGGGGATAAGTCACTAGCAGGTCTGCACATAAGTTGACCTGGGAGATCGGACAAATCTCCACCTTAACCCACCAAGCGCGGCCGGGATTCGAACAC
>NC_090245.1:36386693-36391693 GCF_037325665.1 Littorina saxatilis | reverse complement strand
GTTTGTGATACAGTCGTTGACCTCACTCAGTGTGGTCAGATGTATAGGCTCTGTTCTCTTCTCCATTAACGTGGTACACAGCCCCTTCTTTACCCTTGGTTAGAACTACGTCGATACAATGATAAACTGATGCAGTGTCTGCAGACACAGAACATGCCTTAGCGTGAACTCTTCTGGTAAAATCCAACTGGTTGTAGTCCGTGTCTGTCGAAAGTCCTCGTACTTGTTCCTCTGTTACGCCATCCTCGATTTTGTATGGGCTTGTACCAAACATTCTGGTGCCTGGATTGTCCGACCCACTTAATTGTTTCATTGTTACCTCTGCCATAGTGTACACATAGTCCATGGGTTGAAAAGCAAACGCTGATTCATCTGTTTCAAAATTGCTGATGACACTAGGATAACGGTATGACTGTGGCGTACATATTGACTGTGTCATGACTGCAGTACTGTTCATTATCGATGGCTCAGTTTCCGCGTCCATGTTTTTTCCTTCGTTATTTCTGCCACAGACGGTACTGGTCTGGTTGCCTTGGCTTTCAGAATCTGTCGACGTCGTTACAGGACTTCTTCCGACACGAGCACGGTGTCTTCGTCTGAGAAGGAAAAATACAAGAAAGCCTAGGCCGAGACAAGCTATTACGGACAAAACGACTCCAGTAACGGGTGCCCAGTCTCTGAATGCTCTTGTTGAACCCGTTATTCCTGCATTTGTGTGCGTTGACGTTGGTTCGGAGGACTCTGCCGCATCAGTAGCATTGGAGGCCATTGAAGATAGTTCCGAAGTTGTTGACGCACCAGTACTTGTGGAGGCCCAAGAATCAGGTTCAGAAGTCGACGGAGCAACATTTTCTGTGGAGACTTTCGAAGTGGAGGTACTTGCGAGGGTTGTTATCGTGCCTACTGTAGAAGTGTGCGCTGCTTGAGTTGTAAATGATACAGTTGCCGTACTTGTCATACTAGGCTGTGTTGTTATTGCCGTGTTCAGTGTTGATGGAAGCTGCGTAACAGTAGATTCTGCCAGTGTGGTTTGCAATGAACTCGCATCTGGGGTAGTCATTGTGGTCAACGACAGAGCAGAGGATTGCACAGCTGTTAGCATTGACGTTCCAGTGTCTTGGCATAAAATTGATATTGTAGGTGTTGGCGGAGATGTTGTAATGACGCATTTGCAATCAACATAAATCTTGCAGAGCTGACATATTTTGCGTGCTACATCACGACAGATCGGTTGAAGGTGGCACTCTAATTTACTGCAGTTCCTGAACGTTTGACAGTCCATCGAATGGATGCTTGTGTCATCTACACTAATCATGATACAGTGGATCTCGCACTCTCCTTGTATTATTATGAGGTAGCAGTTCTTGCAGCCCCCTGGTCCATTGCAACGACAGGTCGTGCATTTACCATATTGCACAAGAAAACATATACAGTTGTCTCCATTCATGTCTACGCAACACAACTTTTCGTTGCCTCGTTGAGCAAAACAGCATTTCTGTCCATCCGTCCACGTCACCAGGCACCACGCTTTGCAGTTCTCTTGTACTAAAAAACAGAATTCTCGGTCACCTATGTTTCCAATAGAAGGATCAATGCTGCCTTCGCAGCCAACTTCACAGCGCGTGCCATCTTCAGACACCACTATACAGCAGTTCGTGCTGCCTTCATCATGACATGTCTCAACCTGTGTACCACAACTGCATTGCACAACTTTGCAGCATTTTTTCGGACAGCCAGGTGACCCTTCGCAGCAGATTGTGCACTTGTTATCGTTGCAGATTGCTAATGCTTGGTTGCAGTTCTCAAGGATGCAAGACTTGCCAATTGCACTGCAGTCATCTTGCACAGTGCATTTGATCTCGATTATTGTAACACCAGATGAACACGTTCTATGAAGAAGAAGAGCTAGCACTAAACATATCCACAGCAACATCTCCGAAGCCTGAAAAATAAAGGACGTACTGCCAAATAACTCGCATCTTCCTCGAGATGTGTTATACTCGATTTTACATTAAATCGAACAAATGAGCAAGACATTATTGTTTGTAAAACAAATACGCTCTGAGACGTAAAAAAAAGAAAATATATGAAAACATAGAAGAATAAGTGAATACATAAAGGGGACCGGGAACGAATTCTTTCTTTCTTTATTTGGTGTTTAAGGTCATTTTCAACCACGAAGGTTAAATCGCGACGAGCGGGAACGAATAAATGCATTAGAAAATAAATGTACCAATATATTGATAAATCATTAAAAAAAAGTACGTAAAGTTATACATAAAAAGAATTAATAACAACATAGAGAATAATTTATAAAACCTAATGTTTGTACTCAAAACCATAATCCAGTGTGAAGAAAATACTACCTTCAATGCATGATATGCCAACAAAGTTCAATGAAGTTTTAGTACCAGATATTTTCACCAAAGCATCCCAAAGAAACGAAAAATCAAAACAAAGACGACTACTATTATAACTACTATATCACGTCAAGTACTACCACTAAACTTAATACGACTACTACTACTACTTCAACTTATTTGAACACTCACCGTATCTCTTTTTCTGGGGATTCCACGCACTCAGAATGCTCCACAGCGGAGCAGAAGTTATCTCTGAATCAGTACGCTGTCAGCAACTCAACTACAGGAAAACTTTGTGACATCAGGAGCATAGCTGCAATCTTCTCTTGGCTTACCAGGAAAAAAGCTAGCAGTAACCATAAAACGCAATAAAGCGTGACTGCTCGAGTGTTTTAACAGTGTTTCAACAGTGTCATGTGTGTGTGTGTGTGTGTGTGTGTGTGTGTGTGTGTGTGTGTGTGCGTGTGCGTGCGTGTGTGTGTGTGTGTGTGTGTGTGTATGTGTGTGTGTGTGTGTGTGTGTGTGTGTGTGTGTCCAACGCCCGTATGCTGTTACGGATTTGTCAATCGCAAATGGAAAACCAGCCTCACTTCCGAACAAGCACATAATTGCACGCAAACATATTGTTAGTTTTCAACACAAATATTTGTTTTCCTTACACCTGACCCCTGCAAAGAAGACATCATGTCTTTCACACACACACACACACACACACACACACACACACACACACACACACACACACACACACACACACACACACACTCACACACATACCAACACACACACACACTCACATACACACACACCCACACACATACACACACACGCACACACACACACACACACACACACACACACATACTGTATGCTTTGATTTCTAGATTGTACAGTCATTCTTAGGATGTTTGTTTCGCTCCGAAAATGTGTACAATAACAACTAAATAAGAAGCGGCATCGCCCACACGCAGTAAGCGTATCATGCCCAGTAAAGTTGAGTTCAAGCAAATAAAGTTAAACTGTGTCAAACAACATGTCATTCTTCAACATGACTTAACGTATTAAAGTCACGCAAAAGCAAAAAACAAATTTTGATGAGGTTATGAACAGTTTTGTTGTGGTGTGAATCCTGGGATTAATATCATCATCACGAAACAACAGAATACCAAACGAAGCATAGTCATTGAAAAATGCGCATACATGATATCTATACATATTTATATTTAAAACGGTGCTTCACACTCGAGTTTAAAATTACAAAAAAAGGGTACACGTGGCTAACAATGATGTCAAAAGGATGTTGATTATGTACATGCCGCCAGCCACCTCACCAATAAGAAGACGGAATCTAAGCACTGGCATCTTATTTGAATTTACTGCTCATGGTACTACTGATGCCATAGTCAAACTGTGTATTCATTGTTTTCTTATACTTCAATTTCGTTTTTACTCCAAAAAATCAACCTTGGTTTTATGGTCACTAAAACAAACGTTTTGGTAAAGTGCTTTGGGTTGGCTTGTTTTGTTCCATAAAGCAACATTCAGTCACACACGGTTCATTCCTAGCTGTTTGTTCATCTTTGGCACGATCAATTCTCTTATTTGGGTATACCATTATCAAAATAGAGACATTCAGTACGCTCTTCGCAGAAGTGTTTCACTTTTGAGCATATGTCTGGTACAGGTTTTGAACACTTTGTGACATAGTACACAGTTTTACTGGCAAAAGAAGCACACCTTGATCAAATGAACCCTTGTGAACACTATGTAGGTATTATGTGTGCCTCATTGGCGAGTACAACTATGTCACAAAGGTTCAACACGTGTAACCGAAATGTGTTCAAATGTAACACTCTGTGACATATCTAGCGTGACATTTTGGCTTCTACTTTCTACATGTGTCGGCAAATCTGCAGCTGTTACACCTTGGCCATATTGGCTCACCATGGCTCACGCGGTAATTCCAATGTTCATCTCCTGGCTTATGGCATCAATCCAGTTATCTGATATACACTTCCAAAAGCCGGGCTGCAAATGTGTTTTTAATTTGTTTCTTCTGCAATGCTTTGTATGCACCAGTTCCAGTTCCAGAGTGCTGCACGTTGGTATGAACAAGTGGCCTTAGAACCATTATCCTTTAATCAAGTTAGTTCTGATATACACTTTCAAAAGTCGGGCAGTAAATGGTTTTATATCTGTTTCTCCTGCAACACTGTGTAAGCACCAGTTCCAGTTTCAGACTGCTGAACGTTGGTATCAACAAGTGTCCGTAGAACCATTAAGCTTTAAGAAAGTTAGTTCTGATATACACTTTCAAAAGCCGGACTGTAAATGTGCACATCTATTTTCTCTTGCAACGTTCCAGACTGCTGAGCGTTGGAATCAACACGTAAGCCCATGTAAACATGCCTTTCCCTGTCTGAACTAGCAAAGTCGAGACCATCGTAAGTTGAGGTGCACGTTGGGTGTGCTGCAGATTCAAGGTCACCGTGGATAACTTCTATGACGTCAGATTGGTTGACGTAGCGCCCCAGAACTTCATGATTTGGGTGGCGTAAGTCTCCAGCAGCAAGCGTATGTCCTGCATTCGCATTGGCTTCGTGGCTCACACGTTCAGGGTTAGACTTTTGCCACACG
>NC_090245.1:36374193-36384193 GCF_037325665.1 Littorina saxatilis | reverse complement strand
AACAAAATATAACATCACACACAGATATCACTATTGTAAAACAAGAAAGTCATGTACAAATAGATTACAAAACAGCAGCACAGACGTCAACATCATAGTAGTGAATGTAGGCCTTGCCAAACCTACATTACAAACAAGAAACCCAAAACACATACAAAACACATATATTATTTGACCCGTTCTCACAAAATGATAGATAAGTAGCTGGCGGCCAGCTGTTCAGCGAACAGAATAAGGTGGTGAGGGTCAATATGGGCAAAATTCCCTTTTTTGTGTCGGGCAGAACTATGATTAATTTACCTTATGCTGCCTGCATTTAGTCAAAAGCATCGTACAAATTTGTAAAACTTGATTTGATTGATACCTGCTATCGATCTGAAGCGTCCTTTTCTTGTAAACAAAGGCCACACAAGGCCACATTGTCAAAGTGAATTTTTGCAGAACCCCCGCTTATTATACATAGTTGGAAAGGTCAAGGACTACATTTTGATCTGGTGCACCAAGACTTTCCACAGAAACCAAATCATAACGGTTGTAACGGCAATTTTGTTTTCTTTCCGGTCTCATTTCTATGCTCTTTTTTTTTTTTTTACTATTTCTCACCATTTTATGAGATAAGAAGCATGTATTACCTAAGTTGCTAGGAGAAAAAAAACTGTTTTCAGTGTGACAACTTCGACAGTGATTTTCTCAAAATGTCCGACATGCTGGTTAGTAGGTTTAAACTAATGTAACAAAGCCATTTGTTTACCACTCTCTTGCAACTTACATTATCTTAAAGAGGGATTTCTGTACTTTCTTAGCACATAGATATCACAGGATGTTAAATATAAACTTATCTATCATTTTGTGAGAACGGGTCACGTATGATGTGGTGAAAGCGAAAGTAAACATCAATATAACTAAAATGCTGTCTGAAAATAAAGCAATGAACGACTAAAGTGTCAATATGACACATAATTCTCACTGAGCAAATGCTCAGTATTGTCGCGACGACTTTCTATGTGTAAAACAGTGATCTATTTTTAAAGCGGATTATGTATATGTACAACACATTCGCAAAACCCAATCTGGAAAATAGAAGACAGAATCCACGAAAAAAAAACCATGTAAACATGTGAAAGAATAATCTTTTTCAGTCATATTCTTTCAAGGTTTTACTGGTTAAACCGGTTATATAATTCTATATCAAGGGGAAGAACTGTGGCCGTTTTCCACATATGCTATGTTTTGGATTACTTCCCTTGGTTCCATGATTGTTTTACCATTTTGTTGTTGTAAGGATTAAAGTTGTATTATTGTTTAGTTATGCTTATCGTGTACTATTTAGTAATGAGATAATAATGTTTTTGAATGTTATTATTAGAAAATTTGGTTTAGTTGAAGATTCTATGACATGTTCCCACTTTTTAAAAACCAGGAATGTTAGTGTTTATTAACTTTATAAATACATTTAGTGTTAAGAAATTATTTGGAAAATGTTTAATTAATGCTTGGTAGTTTTAGTGAATTTTTGGACATCTTGTTTTATTTGTTAGGAGGTAAACTGATGTCAATTAATAACTGATTTTGGATTTTTACAAGACTTGCATCCTTTCTTGAGAACCTGACTGGAGCACCGAGCAGACAGTCCCAGGCCACAGTGAAAAACGTTTTTATTCCTAAATCAGGTAAGAAATGGCTTTAATATGAATTTAGTTGGTTTCTTATATATGCTATGTAATGTTTTGAAAAGTTAGGTGATGTGGCATTTTTTATTCTTAGAATAGAAGATGTTTGGGATTGGAATTGATTATATTGTACTCTGGAAAGATGCCAAATAAACCATGTGCTCTGAGCAAAATGATGGTATGAAGATACAAAAGCAATAAATTGTGACATGATAAATTAGTGTTTTGATTGAAATGAGGTGATTATACAAGATGTCTTTTTATTTATTAGTTGTTGGGTAATAATTGATTATTATTTTAGGACTATATTTGATGAAACTTGATTTTTCCTTGTTGCCTGATTTGTTCACATGGTACTGATAATGTGGATTTTCTGGAAGCTTCAAGATGTTGATTGTTTATTTTTGAGGCATGGAAATGATAAGTGTTAACAACTTGTTCATTTCTGCAGTTAATTCAAGTTGATTTGTCATTAATTTGAAAATTGCATAATTGTTGTTGTGTGGAGCAGAAGAAGATTGAAGTATTTGTTTTATGTGGATTGTTGATGGTTGTAAGAAATGGAACATAGGAATTGTATTGAGATAAGGGGAATCACCACGCGAACTGAGATTATTAGTCTGCACAGTTGCTTTGTTAACTGTCAGCTTTTGAGAGATGTAATTCCGAGTGGTTACTGGTTACATCAAGAGTAATTTGAGACATCAAGTGAATGTCTTAGATTTTCTGTAAGGTGATTATGCTTAAAGCTAGTCACTAAATGGATGAAGTATAGTTTTGATTGACTCTGCTTGTAGCTGTGTCTGAATTAGTCTTAACATAACTTCTTGTCCATTATTGAGGAATTTTGTTATCACAGACAAGTGGGGCTGTGGTTTAGACAATATTTCTGGTTGGGTTGGATTCCATATATCATGTATTACATGATATGATATTCCTATTGTATTCCATTCTTCAATCATAACAAGAGCATTGCATTCTTTTAGTATTGTGTTGTATTATGTTATGTTCTTTTTGTTTTGTTCTATGGTGTATACACAAGTGTTCTAGTGGAACTGAAATTTGATCTTGATGATACTTAGGCCTATACTGTTGGTTTTTTTTTTCAGGGGTAATTTTCTCAACTCTGTTGATGACGCTTTGATTTCTCTTTGGATATTTTTTGGGGTCTAATGGATCTCTGGTTGTGTTTGTTTTTTGACGAGAGAGTTAGTTAGTTTTTTAGTTTGATTTACAGAAGAGATTTTGTATTTTTGAAACTAGTAATCTAAACATGAAAAACTTTTATTTTGTCGAATGAGATTAATTTTGTTGATTGAATGAACAACTTTTACACTATGTTTTTGTAACCTGAAAACTGAGTTGACTAAAGTACTTAATTCAAAATAAATTTCTTTAGAACACTTATCTCATTTTTTTGTTTGTTTATTGTAAAAGCAAGAGTTTTACCTCACCCCGAATCCCCCCTTAACCATGTTAGAACTAATTTAAGTATGTTTTAGCAGTAGGTTTACACACATATAAACAAAACAAAAACAAAGCAAAACAACAACAACAACAACAACAACAACATCATCAAATGTAACACCAACATCAAATGTAACAACAACAACAACAACAACAACAACAACAACAACAACAACAACAACAACAACAACAACAACAACAACAACAACAACACAATACCAACAACAACAACCACGGTAAGAAACAATACCAACAACGGCGATGAATAACGCAGGGGCACAAAATGTAGTCAATAAAATCAATATAACATCACACTCAGACAATGACATTAAAAATAAGCAAAATATGTAGAGAAATTATACAAAACAGCAGCACAGACGCCAACAACAGAGCGGTGAATTTAGTCCTTGTCAAACCAATATATAACATCCAACTATCCCAAAACGCACAGGAAACACATACAATACAGTGAATGCGATATTAAACAGCAATATCACTAACATGTTGTCTGAAAATTAAGAAATGAACGACAAAGGTGTGAATATGACACATGATAGTTACGTACTAAATGCTTAGTATTGATACGATGACTCCTTGTATGTACAGCAATGATATATTTTTAAAGCAGATCGGGTATATGTACAACCAGAAGTAAACTTATTACAAATCGTTAACGACCATTTCATGCAGTTAACGCGCGGTAATACAATCGCCCTTTGTTTTCCCCCCACCCCCCACCCCCACAAAGCCGATGCAACTACAAATAGAGTGGGTAATTCTGGGAAATCGTTCACTGGAAGTACTCGATAATTATGCAATCCTTTGAAAAATTCGATCTTCAATAGATCAACCAAAACCTTTGGAATTGATTAAGATAAAACAGAAACAAATCTACGAGTTAAGAACATATAGAAAAAAACAAAAAAACAAAAACAAGTTTGAACAATGTTCTTGACTGCTTAGAGATTCGAACCCGTGACAACCAACGTAACGAATTAGTTGTCGGGCACTCTATCGATTCTGCGAACCAGTATCAATGTCGCCAGGGTTAAAACAGAGAAAATGTTGACATCGAATATTACACGTGAGTTTTCGAGCATGGGTATCAGTAGGCCCTATCGATACGTCGGTTTCCGAGTTTCTCCGTTTGTATGTTTGTACTGTATGTTCTGTCGATCTCACTGTTCGAGGTAAGTTAAGTTGATATATGACCCTATGCTCCCGTTCACTTCGTATTATTTTGGAAAGCAAACTCAAGTAGTATTAATTTAAAATGCGACCGACAGTATGTTGACAGCTAGTCCACTTCCGAAATGCATTGACCAACCCCAAAAGGCATACAAGGATTACCCGACAAGAATTCAAAAGAGTTTTTGAAAATTGTGAAATTTCGTTCGGGAGAATGACTCCCTATGGCGGGTTGATTATATAAAGAGAAGAAAGCGATTAAATACGGGCGTCGTCAACGCCAATGAAGGATAATAGAAAATGTTCAAGATCATAAACCGGGCACAACACGTTTGTCCAAAACAAAAACATCTGGAACAAACAAACCAATATAAACAAGCCGCGGGAAGCGATCTCAAAACATTTAGTCAATCTATCGGCCTGAAACTTAAATATAAGCATTGAAAACCAGTCATCACCGAGAACAATTTCAATTTTAATAACAACGTTAAAGAGGAAACTTATCAATTACTCATTAAGCTTCCGAGCTGAAATGCAATCCCGTAGTCCTGACTGAGTCAAAAAATGCGTTACCAAATGTTTAATCAATTTGCTTAAACAAATTAGGTCGTCACAGTGCGGCCTCATTTTTGTAAAAAGCCGGATATGACTTGATTAAAGACATTGATGGAAAACATGGGCACAGTTGTCGGGGAATTATCTGGAGGAACACACATGCACACATACATACACCACTACCCTGGTCTATGTTAAAACCTTTAGTAAAAGTTGACTAAATCAAAACAACAAGAACAACAGCAACAGAGGCAGCATCATCAACAACAACAACAACAACAACAACAACAACAACAACAACAACAACAACACATTTAAAATAGTTCTGGTAAAAGTCACTTTTAGATTGTGTAATACAAATCAAGCCAAAATCAAACCAAAACAAACCAGAATATATTATTCAGCACATAAATGTTAATTAAGGTTGCGTAAACCTCCACTGGGATCTAAATTAGATTTACACATTCAAGGGAAAGTTCACTGCGTGAGTTTCAATCTCCATTCAAGGCATTTGTCGCGTTAGAACAATTCAACGTGCCTTTCTTCAACTGTATACCATCGTGAGAATAGTAACATATCTGTTCAGACCTTTATATGGGGTAGGAGTTTCCTTCCACTTGAGTGTGTGGCAGGAAACATCAGCTTGGCTGCTTGCTATGCAGGATACGACTTTTCTACTGGGTTATGTTTGAAGATTGACATAAGTCTCTGTTACATTATTCAACAAAATACCCCCCGCCTTTTACTTAGCACAAAGAAGGCAGGGGTTAGATGTTTGGTATTTGTCCAAGCAAAATGTTCTTATTCCGTGAACAGCTTTGATCAATCTGAAGTGCTTTGAAGATTATTTAAAGGGGAGGAAAAGGATCTTCACACGATTTCTTCCGTAATGTTTTCTTTCTTCACATACCAACTGGACTGGTCCACAAGGTGATGATCATAGTGTGCTTCGCTGTAAGCCATTT
This sequence comes from Littorina saxatilis, assembly GCF_037325665.1. Taxonomy (NCBI): domain Eukaryota; kingdom Metazoa; phylum Mollusca; class Gastropoda; order Littorinimorpha; family Littorinidae; genus Littorina; species Littorina saxatilis. The sequence continues at coordinate 36,378,348 of NC_090245.1, read as the reverse complement.
TAAGTCAAACACTTTCTTTGTTTACAGTGTCAACAAAGTTTATGGCATTCTTTCTTCGCGACATGAAGTGGCTGTGGGTCTTCCGACACAAGTTGTGAGAAAAAGAAGACGGAAAGAATGGTTTATGGTCCATGCTTAAGTCTACTTGATGTGAGAGTACACCCCATCGATGACCTCCACCCTCTTCTCCCTGTGCACCTCGTTGTAAGTGTCTTCACCAACTTCATTCAGATGACTGTACACAGTGTCAGCAGTACCCTCACTCTTCTCCGCTTCACACCTTTTCCCATCAACGCCACTCGTCTTGCAAAAGTCCAGCCTGTTGTACTCCCCATCTTGAGCTTCTTTCATGACAGTCACATCACCTTTTGGAACATGGTCCTCAATGTCGCTTTCCGTTTCGGGAATCTTCTCCAAAATGTGATAAACTCTATTTTCTTCTTGAGGGCCTGCTAGCATGTAATCACCACAAGCGGTTGGTTTGAAAGTAGAGACGGTGTTATGCTCATCCTGCCCCTGTTGGCTTGCCTCGGAAGGATTATTTTTGTTGTCTGTTCCTGGACCTCTTGAGGAGCACATTTCATTTTGGTTGCAGACCTCGTAAATGGTCTTGTCTGCATTTCTTTGACTTTGGGGCGGATTTCCTTTTCTCTCGTTTCGAAGCGTGTTTGCCTCAGTGTACACAGGCTCTGCGGAATTATATGGCTGTGGTTGGTTGTCAGAGTTGTAGTTGGCTGATGAGGGGTTTCTATTTTGAGGTCGATGATTGTCAGCGTTCTGCCGTGTGTGATTTAGTTGAGCACTGTTAGCATACGGCAGCTCATCAGCATCACGATTGTAAGCTGCATTGTGAGTGGGGTTCATCTGGAAACTGTCTCTTTGTTGTTTGTTTCTCTGGACATTTTTCCGTCTGAACACAACGAGAAGCACAGCCATAACGATGATGACAACGATGAGAACTGCAACAATGACACCAAGGATGATTACGACTTTGTTAGATGGCTGTGCATATGCATTCTGCATGATTTCAGGTGTTGTTGTTTTGTCCATCACTCTTGTGTCCACATAATTTGTACTTAGAGCTTCTGCTTCAAATGTGGTTTCAGTTTGGGTTATTGTCGTTGTGGTGGTGGTGGTTGCTGGTGTCAATTGTGCTGTTGTCGTTGTTGATGGTAGCGTTGTTGTTGGAGCTGTTGGTGCTATTTGTGTCGTTTGAGTACTTGGTGTTGTTGTTCTTGTTGTCGTTGGAGCTGTTGGTGATGGTGTTGGTGGTAGCGGTGTCGTTGGAGCTGTTAGTGTTGTTGTTATTATTGTCATTGGTGCTGTTGATATTGTTGCTGGTGATAGTGTTGTCATTAGAGCTGTTGGTGTTGCTTCTGGTTGTAGCGTTGTCGTTCGAGCTGCATTGCATGGGTGTAGTCCCAATAGACCAGGTGATCCCCTGTATATGACTTTATATATAAACAGCGAGTCGAAACTCCTTGATTGCCCAGAGCGACTTTGTGCTTTGAAGACGACCGTAAACTTCCTGGTTGTGTTAATTGGTACAGTGGCATTGACACAGCTACCACTCGAAGACATGATCAACAACTGCAATGTAGCTTTATCTGTTCCCTCGTTCTTGATGCTAACATTCAAATACATGTTATGGTTCGAAGAAAATGTGTAATCGAATTTCAAGCACTGACGTGTCTCTGCTTTTGTTGAACAAGCTGTTGTTAGCTTCACTTCATCTCTCATTGAAAGACCCCAGCTGCAAAGCGTTACTCGCACGATTGAACCACTCATACACTGAATTATTGTGCAGTTCTCCGGGCCATCCTGATGACAGCCAGCAGCGCTTGGAGACCCTGTCATGCAGCACAGAAACTGGAGGACCAGGAGAGCTGTTTGCGTCATTGTGTTCTCTTCTGAAAACCAAAGAGAGTGGTGATATTAAACACACACTGCTTCATGTTGACCAACTGTGATGGTATTAGTAGATTTCTGAATAACTGGATAAAACAAAACTATCTGCAAAAACTTCTGTTAGGATTTCTTGAAGTGTGCTTGCGAGCGAGGGTGCGCTCGTACGTGTGTACGTGTGTGTGTGTGTGTGTGTGTGTGTGTGTGTGTGTGTGTGTGTGTGTGTGTGTGTGTGTGTGTGTGTCACGTTGTGTGTGTGTGTGTGTGTGTGTGTGGGTATGTGTGTGTGTGTATGTGTGTGTGTGTGTGTGTATGTGTGTGTGTGTGTGTGTATGTGTGTGTGTGTGTGTGTGTGTGTGGGTGGATGGGTGGTTAGGTGTGTGTGCATGCGTGTATTTATGACGCAGCCAGTTTTATAAAGAACAAATATTCAATTAATCTAAGGCCTTAATGTATATTTATTTTTAGATTGTCTGCCATGTTTTTTTCTGCATACATGTAAGTACAAACATAAACTTAGAAGCTGGTTTTTAGCCTTGCAGTCATGGTGTACACATATATGTTCAGACAAACCTTTTACAAGTTGTATTTCAACCTAGCAACCACTGTTTCCGTACTTTATTAAGAATTATGCGCGCCTTTAGCACAACAGAAAACATGAGTTAAAAAAAGCGTGACATTGAAAATAACCTCCACAAACACCCAGGAGCTTTTGACACAAACTGGTTTCATATGCTTATGTTTAAGCAATGTCTAAATAGGCTGCTCGAATAGTTAGTCCATACCCAGTGAGAAAGGATATCAATTAGAAAACACCCTGAGTTATCGTATGTTTTCCTCAAACGTTAGCAGCCAGTATCCAGTTTAGCAGCATTATTGAACACGAAAGAAAAGCCAAACCAACCTTTTCAGAAGCTGTATTCAAAGCAAGTGGCAACTGTACTGTAGTTTGTGAAGATATCGCGCCTTTAATTGAGCTCAAAATGCTCAAATATCACAACATAAAAAGGATTCACGTGTCAAATGAACGTACCCGCAAACACTCTCGAGCTGTTTACGCAAACTAATTTGGTATGTCTGCCTTTGGCTTTTTATACATGCAGCTGCTTTAGTCGTGATGCTATTTCAGACGAGGAAAGATATCTTGTTATACACAAGCTTAGTCATTGTGCTAGTTTTCCTTGGCTTTTTGTGACGAACATGCACGTTCTTACAGGTGTTTGAGCAAAGTGCCTGTCCAACATAATGTGCAGGATGTGTTTGGGGTCAGCGAATATCAAGATGCTGTTACAGTCAATACAACAGAACATTATGGAAATTATCAGCTTACAAAAGAAAGACGCCAAGAGAATGTCGTGTCTTACATAAATAGCACAATAGCTAGTTTTTCGTGTATGGTACCATTGTGTCAATTTTACTATCGCACATGTTGGACACCGAATCATAGTCAAACAGATTTGAAGAGGTAAAACTACTGTGCATGTATTGTATGCCTCTTATTTTCGTATGCTGTCACTAACCCAGGAATTAATGCTTCAATTCTGCTTTTAAATTTACAAACTTGACAAAAGAGGATTTTCTAAAGACCAAAATGTTCAGTGTGTATGACATATTCAATCAAAGATATTTTATGAGCCGAACAACTAATCTCAATGACCTGTCGACCATTATATCTAAAGTTCTCCACATTGCAATACCCTAAGTCAAGCAAAAAAGCAGCCATGTCGTGGAGCCAAGACTTTGACAATATATCAACATTATTTGACTTGTTATGTTTAGAGCAATCAGACTGAGCCCTGCGTTCATTATATAAATGTTGTCCTTGCGAGGCTGGGTGCCACCCGTTTCGTCAGTCTGTGGATACTAATTTATTTGTTAACGAGGAAGGAGAAAGGGTGTGCCATCCTGTGGAACAATCTCTTCTGCTTGTAAGATTCCCGTTGGCTCTTCCAGGCAGGAGTCAGAGAAACCAAAGTCGCGAAAAAAGTGTATTGTAAAACAAGAAACTATTTTCAACAGAACATACTACATACTTTACTGTTCTCATGGCAGACATCTCTGCTCCAAAATGTGCAATTCCTTGGACCAGCGCTGGAGGTCATTGACGTGCAGCTAAGATACAGGAGGACAAGGAGAGTTGTTTGCTCCATTTCCTTCACTTGGCACTGGAACCAGATAGTTTGACAATATTATCGTATAAGTGTGTGTGTGTGTGTGTGTGTGTGTGTGTGTGTGTGTGTGTGTGTGTGT
>NC_090245.1:36361693-36364193 GCF_037325665.1 Littorina saxatilis | reverse complement strand
CGATACGATCCCAACACATTGACAAATATTGCTATTATGATAGACACGTGGGGGAATTCGGCGGTTGCGATTGGATAGTCTCAAACAGCCCTACATCGATCTTCGGGCCATATTTTCACGGACGTTGCTCACTATCCTTTATATTTAGAAAAACAAACACAACGTGGTTTCGGTTTCATCGCCATCGATGAAATACTTGCATACCTGGTCAGGTTTGCTTTTGTTACCGTACATGAAATACATTCCGGGTAAAAACACAATTCTTGGACAGGCAACACACATTCCAAAACTCTAGTAGCTGCAGTCGAGCAGACAGTCTTTCCAGTGTTTTAATTGTCACTGAATCAGCACACTCGTATTTCCTTATTCAGCGTGCAATGCTAAAAGAAGTTGCCAATCTGAAACATTTAGTCGTTGACTTTCTTCTGAAACAATCCTTGTCCTCTCATGATCCATAGACTTACCGCAGTCAACATTCGCGAAACTACTATTAGATCCAGTCATGGATCTGACTTGGTGAGGGAGTTGAAAAGCCGTATCATTTCATCTCATGATAAACTTTCACGCTACACTAGTCATCAGTATTTTTTATCTCACTGTCTCCAGCAACATATCGTCCCGTGAAAATTGGTGTTTACTGTGTTTTTTTCTAATTAAAATTACTATTACAGCAGAAGTCAGACTTTCAAAAAAACAAACAGAATGTTACCCATACAAGCATGCTACGTGACGTCATACCAAACCTAGCAAATTGACGAAGTGCGAAGCATCCGGTTGTCTCGTGTCTTCTCCATGGGTTTTTCAATGTTCTGTCATTTTCGTCGGTACAAGGGCTATGCGCACTGAGACGTTGTCTGTAATACCAAACATGGACCATGCGGGTAGTTTTCGCTGATAAAAAAATGTGTTCATGTCTTCGACTCGTCGACATTATAACTGTCTTGTCTAAATATTGGACCCTCTTGCTACGCTGAAAACACAACTGTTAAAGAAGCTTCGGTCATGTCCGGTTGCACAAAGATATTAACACATGAAAGCAGACGTTGAAGGAAAGGATCCAGTTCCATACTTCGAGTGAAGTCAGCTCATGAACGCAAAGCAAGGTAAGAGCTGCATTATCAGTGTTTTACCAGATGTGAGAGTATTCATCACCAACCACCTCCGGCCTCTTCTGCCTGTCAACCTCACTGTAAGTGCCATCCTCTCCGTCATTCAGGTGGCTGTACAAATCGCCCGCACCACTTTTATGTTTCCCTTTAGGGTGGTCAAGGTCTGCAACACGTCTGTTTCCTTCAAAGTCAAGTGCGTTGTATTCTTCACCTTGGTCTTCTGAGTTTACTGTCGGATCTCCGCGTGGCACTTGGTAAACACTGTCGGTTCCTGCCGTCAGTTGACCTTGGTTTCTTGGTGTAGAAGTGATACCATCCCTATCCTGGCCTTGTTCTTCCGCCGTTTCCGATTCTGAGCTCTGGTCGCATATTTCGTGAGGATTTTGTGGTGGGTTTTCCTGTCTCGTTTTTCGTTGCTTGTTCACTACAGCATAGATGGGCATTGCAGACTCAGTAGAAGTTGTCGGAACTTCTGAATTTCTAATGATGTTGCAGCTGTCTGACTGCTGTGTGGGCGGTAATTCATTTGCATGGCGACTATCAGGGTTTTGTTGTGCGCTATATGCTTCCCACGAATGCCGACGTTTTCGTCTAAACAGAATGAGAAGCAAAGCAACAATGACAATAATGACGATGACACCAACAACGACACCTGCGATAATCCCAATGTCATTTGACGTCTCTACAGGTTCATCTTCATCGGTCTGTGGTGGAGACGACCGTGTGTTCGTCATTGTAGTGCGCGTCTGTTGATCTCCACCATTTGAAGTAGTGGTATTGGTGTGCGCAGTTAACGTAGAATCAGTCACAGTTTCGTTAGTTGTCTTCGTGGTAGTTGGGTTGGCAGAAGTACGTATTTGCTGATTTTGCATAGTTGAAGAACTGATATAGAAGGGTGCAGTTACTGTAGTTTCAGTAACTGACTCGTGTGATACAGTACTTGCAGTCACTGTCTCGTGTGATATTGCAGTTGCAGGTACTGTCTTGTGTGATATTGTAGTTGCAGTCACTGTCTCGTGTGATATTGTAGTTGCAGTCACTGTCTCGTGTGATGTTGTAGTTGCAGTCACTGTCTCGTGTGATATTGTAGTTTCAGTCATTGTCTCGTGTGATGTCGTCTTTTGAGTGGTCGAGGGCAAAAGGATGGTGCTGTTACATGAACTTGGTATTGCAGAAAACGATGTTGATGATGCATTTGATGGTTGAAACGAGCAGGAGTTGGTTGTTAGTTTGTTGTAGCGAAAGGCATCTATATGTACTGAGCCTTGGTTTTCATTGTGTCCACAGTGTCTTTCCGCCTTGAAGATTACATTGAAGTCTTGGTTTGTAGTTATGGGAATACTAGCTAAGTTCCAACCACCCCCTGAAGACAATATCCACAGCAAGGATTC
>NC_090245.1:36331693-36356693 GCF_037325665.1 Littorina saxatilis | reverse complement strand
CAAAGTGGTATGACTAGACTTCTTTGCACACTGTCCAGTTTCAGAGTGATACGTAAACGTGCAGGCAGGCATAGGCTATACATATTATAAAAGAAAATAGATGAACCGGCAAACAGATAAGTTAGACGACACTCAGCTACCAAAGATGCGACAGACAGACATAAAGACAGATAGACAGGCTTACGCTCACGAACGCACGTACGTACACACACACACACACACACACACACACACACACACACACACACACACACACACGCGCACACACACACACACACACACACACACACACACACACACACACACACACACACATTACTCTACCTAAACATATTTATGAATTAGGGTCTTGGATTTCATTGAATGATTTTTCGTATTACAACAGGCTGCGTTATAACACCCCCACCCTCCACCCCCCACACGCACACACACACATACCCCTTGCCTGAATGCTTTCTTTTATCTTTTACATTCAACAGAAACCGATACATTCCAGTTGTGAAGCAAGAAACGCTTTTTTCTAAGGAAACCACGTTTCAAGAAAGCAGCAGAACAATGTAGATTGCGCGTGAAAGCGAAATATAAAATAAAAAAAGAACAAACAAATACTGTACGTTTGTCTTTTAAATATTCAACAGAGTTTTTGTGTGTGTAGAATACGAACACAGTGCATTATTTTCTGTTTAAATAAGAATATTGTGTTTTTAAAATTATGCGTTGAATAATGTCTTTTTTTAAATAATACAACAGGGCAACATACAAGAAAAACTAGTAAATCACGAAAAAAAAAATTACAACGAAAGAAATATACAAATGTAAAAGTAAATGAAGAAAAGGCACACAAAACAGCAGAAAAGGTGGTACATGGTGCATTAAACTCACTTGACACATTTGTGTGAGATGTAAAGCTATTGCGCTCAATCATAACATGTTCCAACGCTTGTTTTGGATGTCAGCAATGATGTGCTTAAGATTTGCAGAGGTAAGGAAGCTATTAATGAACACATTTACTAAACCAAATCTTTTTTTCAAAACTAAATTAAGCAATGATTCATGCATTAAACCGACACCCCACCAACTTCGCCAAGACCACTTTTTGACGTGTTTTATTTGTTGAACTGAGGTTTAAATACAACACCAAATAAAAGCTACTGAAGCAACAAGCAAGAAACAAATCTTACATAGATAAAGCTCTAACAAAAGATGCACCATATTTGCCTTGTATCATAATGCTTCTGGAGCAGGCGCTGTTCACGAATCCTGGCCAACCAGCATCGGACATCTTGGTACTGGGAGGATAAATGACAACGAACAAAGACTCTTTGTGTGATGGAGGAGGAAGTGGTGATTTGAAGGAGTAGGTAGGTGGATGTATGCACCTAGTAGTAGCAGACCCCTAAGTAAGAAGTACACAATGTGGGTGCCTCTTTAGTGTCTTGCATTGAACAAACAACACTTGCAGTCGTAATGGACTTTACACACTGTAGAGAATGATAGACAAGAGGTCACTGGCACAGACCGACGAATCACTTGATGCAAACTTAAACTCTAGAAATCCATGACTGTCGGTTCACATTTATCTTTATAACAATATATAGCTATTCTGATGGACACGTGGAGGAATTCGGGGGCTGTGATTGGATGGTCTCTTCCGATCATCAAAGCATGATGCTACGGAAGTCGGCCATTTTTGCCAATAACCAAAAGCATATTGGCAATAACAAAGACGCATGGTTCCGGTTTACCCATCTGTACCACACGATGTTTCAATCGACAACAGCATACACCGACAACTTGAAATTCTTCTGGGGAATGTTCTTCAGCTTTACAAATGTCGATAGCATACCCTTTTCTGTTAACTTCCCGATGAAACAGGACTAAACAAATGCCCAAAGTCGAAAGATGTAGTACAAACAGGGAGTAAAACGGAACAGCCGTTTTTGTGTGCCTGTGTGAGCTCAGTTGTCGACTGACACAAACTTTCGCGTTCGGCTTTTCTTATCTCGTAACTCCACACTAAATACCCCACTTTTCCTCTGAAGTATTGATGTACAACCCATGGCACTAACATTCATGTAGTCGTTTATAACTGAGGTTCAAAAATACGCTTCATGACGAGACAAGTATAAATGCCATTCACCCAAACTGAAAACTTCGCTGCCGTCTGCTCGCGTTGTACGGATTAGCTGTTCTCTTCTTCTCCCCTTGTTGCATCCTAGTTCTTCAGTTGTTTCTAGTTTTCCGTTGATGTTGTGTTTTGATCTTCTTCGTAAGTAGTCTTGTTCAAAATTATAAAAACTCAAACTTCTTTTTGTTGTATACGAATGAACTAACAAGTCGCGTAAGGCGAAAATACAATATTTAGTCAAGTAGCTGTCGAACTCACAGAATGAAACTGAACGCAACGCAACGAAGCAAGACCGTATACTCGTAGCATCGTCACTCCACCGCCCGTGGCAAAGGCAGTGCACGTGGAATTGACAAGAAGAGCGGGGTATTCGTTGCGCTGAGAAGGATAGCACGCTTTTCTGTACCTCTCTTCGTTTTAACTTTCTGAGCGTGTTTTTAATACAAACATATCATATCTATATATTTTTGGAATCAGGAACCGACAAGGAATAAGATGAAAGTGTTTTTAAATTGATTTCGAAAAAAAAATTTTGATAATAATTTTTATATATTTAATTTTCAGAGCTTGTTTTTAATCCGAATATAACATATTTATATGTTTTTGGAATCAGCAAGTGATGGAGAATAAGATAAACGTAAATTTGGATCGTTTTATAAATTTTTATTTTTTTTTTACAATTTTCAGATTTTTAATGACCAAAGTCATTAATTAATTTTTAAGCCACCAAGCTGAAATGCAATACCGAACCCCGGGCTTCGTCGAAGAGTACTTGACCAAAATGTCAACCAATTTGGTTGAAAAATGAGGGCGTGACAGTGCCGCCTCAACTTTCACGAAAAGCCGGATATGACGTCATCAAAGACATTTATCAAAAAAATAAAAAAAACGTTCGGGGATTTCATACCCAGGAACTCTCATGTCAAATTTCATAAAGATCGGTCCAGTAGTTTAGTCTGAATCGCTCTACACACACACACACACACACACACACACACACACACACACACACACACACGCACATACACCACGACCCTCGTTTCGATTCCCCCTCGATGTTAAAATATTTAGTCAAAACTTGACTAAATATAATAAAAAGCTGTTTAACAGCTGTGTTGTCAAATCGAGTTTTTTCCAAAGTCAGTGTGGCGCCTGCGCAAAACTAATGCGCATAAGAAACGGCGTCTGCTATCAAAACCTGAGATCAACGCATCGACGCAAAAACTGTCATGTTGTAAGTTTGGAACAGCAATGTCAGAACAGCTATATAATCGCTATTGTATTTTCAGCGTAGCAATAGGGTCCGATATTTAGACTCGAACAAGTATAATGCGACTCGTCTTCGACTCGTCGGCGTTATACTTGTCTCGTCTAAATATCGGACCCTATTGCTACGCTGAAAACACAATAGCTGTTAATCAATGCAGTCTACATCATTCTGTCTCTATGATAACAGATTGTAAAATACAAAGTCCGTCACAGACAACGCACACAACTGGTGAAAGTATCCCACACACGCGCAAAGCTGTCCATACACGTGCAACTGCAACTAAATTCATTTCACAAGACTGATATCACAGGAAACGCAACGTATGGCCAGCGACGTAACCCCTTAAGTTCATGACGATGAAATAAATCACATGTTTCTGTGCATTACTCTCCATATTTTGTTTGTTGTTGTGAGAAATAATATTTAATGGGCACTTTACCCGGGAAGAGAATGTTACTTGTTTCCATCCACAGTTTTCAATCGTGAGAATAAGATTTGCTGCTGCACGTTCAGTTAATTGGTTATCGTTATCTTTGCCCTCTTACGAGATAGAGAGAGAGAGAGAGAGAGAGAGAGAGAGAGAGAGAGAGAGAGAGAGAGAGAGAGAGAGAGAGAGAGAGTATGGGGGGAGAGAGATTAGAGGTTTAAGGCTCTGTTCCTTCTTGCGTTCTGTCCTTACATCAAGTACAAGGCTCTAATGACATCATTAGTATGATAACAACTACAACAACAACAACAACAACAACAACAACAACACGGCACCAACATACACATAAACAAAACTACATTCAAATTACGAATTGATTCGTATCTAATCATGTTAAATACGTACTAATATAAGTAAAAACATTAGTATATAAATATATATCGCAACTAGAAAAGTGTAAACACAAAACAAAGTTTCCAAAACAAATCACATGATTTATAGACAACAACCAAGATAAATGTTTCGAACGAGTTTGAACACGTTACCTAGGGAAGTGCATGGAATAATGAAGCTCAGGTCATGTCCGGCTACACAATGAAATTAACACATAACATCAGACAATTCCTCTTCTATAATTCCAGCCATGTCAGCTCATGAACGCAGAGCAGGGTAATTAACAGCTGCATTATCATTGTTCAATCAGATGTGAGAGTATTCATCATCAACCACCTCCGGCCTCTTCTGCCTATCAACCTCACTCTAAGTGCCATCCTCTCCGTCATTCAGGTGGCTGTACAAATCGCCCGCACCCCCTTCATATTTCCCTTCAGAGTGGTCATGGTCTGCAACACATCTGTTTCCTTCAAAGTCCAGCGCGTTGTATTTTTCGCCTTGGTCTTCTGAGTTTACGGTCGGATCTCCGCGTGGCACTTGGTAAACACTTTCCGTTCCTGCCATGAGTTGATATGGGTTTGTTGGTGTAGAAGTGATACCGTCTCTATCCTGGCCTTGTTCGTTCGCCGATTCCGATTCTGCATTCTGCCAGTGTTGCTCTGAGCTCTGGTCGCATATTTCGTAGGGATTTAGTGGTTGGTTTTCACGTCTCGTTTTTTGCGACTTATTCACAACAGCATATATGGGCAATGCGGACTTAGCGGTCGTTGTCGGATCTTCTAGATTACTGATGATGTTGCAGTTGTCTGACTGCTGTGTGGGCGGTGATTCATTTGAATGGCGACTATCAGGGTTTGGTTGTGCGTTATTTGCTTCCCACGAATGCCGTCGTTTTCGTCTAAACAGAACGAGAAGCAAAACAACAATGACAATAATGACTATGACGCCAACAACGACACCAGCGATAATTCCAATGTCAATTGACGACTCTACAGGTTCATCTTCATCGTCCCTTGAAGGAGGAGGCCGTATGTTTGCCATTGTAGTAGTGCGCGTCTGCTGTACACCATTTGGAGTACTGGTATTGGAGTCCGCAGTTAATGTAGTGTCAGTCGGAGTAACAGTTGTTGTCGTCGTCGTCGTCGTTGGGTTGGCAGAAGTACGTATTTGCTGATTTCCACCATTTGAAGAGCTGACATAGAAGTCTTCAGTTACAGTAGTTTCAGTCACAGTTTCGTGTGATATTGCAGTACTTATAGTTTCAGTTGATATCTCGTGTGATATTGACGTACTTTGAGTGGCTGAGGGCAAGGGAATGGTACTGTTACATGAACTTGGTATTGCAGGAACCAGTGTTGGTGATGCAGTTTCTGGTTGAAACGAGCAGGAGTTGGATGTTTTTCCGTAGCGAATGGCATCTATACGTACTGAGCCTGGGTTTTCGTTTTGTCCACAGTGTCTTTCCGCCTTGAAGAGTACATTGAAGTCGCGGTGTGTAGTTATGGGAACACTAGCTTCGTTCCAACCACCAACACCCGACGAAAATATCCACAACAAGGATTCATTCAAACCGTATTTAATGCCGACACTCAATGTTGATATCTCGTTAACATCGAATTGATAAGAAAACCTAAAGCAGTGTGCCTGTCCTTCTGTGGAGCATGCTGTCCTGCTTGTCAGGCTTCCTGTGTCTGATCCTCGGACGAGTTGAATATACCCTCCAAAAGTACTATTCACAATTTCGAAATTACTATCGTTAGTCCACCCGCAGAGAGTAAATATACCAGCTTTGTCTGCAAATTGACAGTTTCCTGGACCATCTTTGTCACACACTGGAGCGCCAGTGGTCAATACACAAATGAAGAGAAGCTGAAGAAAACGAGTTGTTTGCAGATACATTCTTCTGGATCTGAAATGAATTAAAAAAAAGGTAACCTTTAAAGTCACTACATTGTGTTTTATGTTAGAAATGGGGTGAGTGTGTGTGTGTGTGTGTGTGTGTGTGTGTGTGTGTGTGTGTGTGTGTGTGTATGTGTCATATCCTGTTAAGGATTAATAGAGTGTTGCCATTGCTATGCAAGTGCTCAATTATAAGGACAGTCATAGCAGCACACCAGAACATTTATGCAAACAACACACATTTAAGTTCGACGAAGACATTTCACAAAATGTATACCTAACTTGATAACTAACTGATGACTAGAATCATTGACCATTCTGAAATGTTTCGTTGCAGTTACACATTTCAAAAACGTTTCAAAGCTAACTGGCCGATCACAAGCCCTACCCCTCACAAACACACACACGCACACTTACGCATATGAAAACATAGTGACGCCAGCACGCACGCTCACACGCTCACACACACACACACACACACACACACACACACACACACACACACACACACACACACACACACACACACACACGTACAGAACAAGCCAAATTGTACCTGTAATGTGCGACCAGATGTTCAATCAAATCGTCCGTATTTGAACTATCCTTGTTCCCTGTACAGAGTCACGAAGGTGCTTGTCTCAAGCACAGCCACGGAAAGCGATTGCAGGGATAAATGGCGTCACTTTCAGTCTGACAAAACACCATTTTTAAAAATTAACCTCAGAGAAAAATACACGTCAACATAGACCGTGCATTTGTTTTGGAATACTTTCCTCTCCCTTCACAGACGTATGTATGCGCGGAAAGATTTACAGACCACCGCACCGTTCTTTTTCCGGAAACTGAAACCAGACCTCAATGCGGTCCGGGTAGCAAGTGAAGTAGTGAGCCTTGAGGACGGGGAAGTAAAATACAGCGGTGGAAAGGGAGTGGGTGCGTCCAGAGTGGGGGTGGGTTTGCGGGTAGGGGTTGGAGGAGAGGTCGGATAGGTGCTATGGCGGAACCATACATAATCAACGTGAAAAAATAATTTAATGTGGAATCTACTACGCGAGATTGTGTGCTGCTAGCTGTCCTCGTGCACTTTGCGTGCAAACACCTCTTGAATCCAATTGGTATGAGCAAACACACATACCTCCCCCCCCACACACACACAAACATACACACACACACACACACACTTATCATACACACTCATACACAGAACAAGCCAAAGCTTACCTTTAAAGCTGTGGTCTATTTATGACTTTCCGGGGCTACGAGGTTGAAAATATAGGGATGAAAATCATGTACAGAATTATGTACAGCAAACACTACCTGAAACCCCATCTATATGGCGTGTATGACCTTGAGAGCTTCAGTCAACGCTTGACTTTTGCAGTGGTAACATCCGGTTTGCTCTCTCAGAGCTGATCATACTTAATTGTCAAGAAGGAGGATCGAGCAGAAAAAAAATAAACGACTTGACAGGGATTCGAACTCAAGGCCTCGGGGCCTCGAAATGTCGGGGCCGATATCTTAACCGCTAGGCAACTTCACCAGTGTTTTCATTAAAGATAAAACAATTGATAATTTTATATTATTCTACGCTTAAATTACCATTCATGCGTTGCAAAAACGTAAAAAATTGCTATCAAAATTTGCCTTTATTTGCAAACATGTTTCACAGAATCGCAGTAGGCTACATGTTTACACCGTCATGTTACACGACATTCGCGCCATGCAAATAGCTGCGATATCTCTATTTACAACATGCAAGAAAAATGACAAGAACAGTAATTGAATCTCTCCAAAGCTCTGTGCAGTTGAAAACAGACATCTAAGAAATAGTTAAATACATGTATTCACTTCTGAACAGTGGGCGGATGAGATATAAATCATGCTGCTTCAAGAATAACATAACATGAATTCATATCAATGTTTTTCCTCCTTTTTCTCAATTGGCACAGTAGCTTAGTGGTAAGGACATCAGACACGAAGTCTTGAGGTCGAGAGTTTGAATCTTCGCCTGGGCGTTTATTTTTTACCCCCTTGATCTCTCTTGAAAATAAAAAAGGCTGGCGCTGGACCCGAGTACTCTTCAGACTGGCTCGCTCCCCCAGTATGACAGTTTTTGTCTTGTGCACGTGGATTAAATAAAAATAAAAAAAATAAAAATGTATTTATTTATTTTACACAGTTAAAAAAATTATTAGAGTAAAATAAAACATTAAAACGTTCATAATAAACAATAGTAAACAAGAATTAAAAAAAGAAAATAGACCGCCCATGCCGGGAATCGAACCCACTTTGGCCATAGGCGGACGTGCTTTCCACCAAGCCACCAACTGTGACAATTTTGCCAGTGAACTCAAATGCCTAGCGTGCTAAAATTAGGTCGCGCAGCACGCGAAGTGGCACTCACGCAAAGCCTGGTGTCGCTGGCTGGCTGGCTGTTCTATTTGCCGAACAGCAGTTCTATCCCACCGCGAATTGCGCCCACCGCCAAGAGTCGTTTTTGTGGATTATTTCGCATTTAGGTCCCAGGTAACATTATGAAGTTTTAATACGATCAATCGGACCTATTATCAAGTTAGTGTATCAACTTTTGAACGAACTGCGCCCAGTAGTTTCCCAGCAATAAGCTGTTAAGTCGAGACAGACAGACACACACACAATTAAAGTCTGCAGGACCCTAGTACTGCGTACTCGGGGATATTATCAGTCTTGAGAGAGCAAACCGGATGTTATCCCTGCAAAATTCAAGCGTTGACTGAAGCTCTCAAGGTCATACACGCCGTGTAGGTGGGGTTTCGGGTAGCGTTTGCTGTACAGAATTCTGTACATGATTTTATCCCTATTTTACAACCTCGTAGCCCCGGAAAGTCATAAATAGACCACAGCTTTAATGTGCGACTAGATGTTCAATGAACTCATCCTCACACGTTTTCCTGCTTAGCGCAATACGCTGCCGTGATATTCTGGCTTGTCACAGCGTTTCGTACGTGTAAAGTGAGCGATTTCCTTCTAGCGGGGATTAACGAAACTGTATCACGCTCTGGATCGTGGATCACCTAACTGTGCCCACCGCACGGCAGGCGCTAAACACCATTATCCCATGACCTGCCTCTTTGTCTCTGTTAGCTGAGGAGGGGATTATTTTGGATTATCCATCACAACCATATGAATTATCCATCACAACCGAGTCTCGATCTCACCTGTCATTGGTCTTTGTCTTTGGTCTCAGAGTACAACTGAATAATGTATAGAGGTCATCTGCATATTTATCGTTAACTCGGGACTACTTTTTTTCAGCAAAACGATTGAGATATTCTGCGGTATAAAAGTCGAACTGACGTTTGGCTAACGATCTACAAACATTATCATTGAAGAAATAAAGAAAACAAAGAATGTACATAATCTGCTGGGGTGAATAGAGCTGAGTGAAAATTATGAGTTGTCCGATGCGGTGAGACTGAGAGAGAGAGAGAGAGAGAGAGAGAGAGAGAGAGAGAGAGAGAGAGAGAGAGAGAGAGAGAGAGAGAGAGAGAGAGAGAGAGAGAGAGAGAGAGAGAGAGAGAGAGAGAGAGAGAGAGAGAGAGAGAGAGAGAGAGAGAGAGAGACTCGAGTGATTCAAGGCGCACAACTCTACTAAAGTTGTCGTAACGAGGTACGCTTCATGGGCTTAGATCATTCCCAAGAACATCCTGATTCAAAATCTTGAGCGACGAAATAAAACTTACACTTAAAGTATGCTTAAAGTTTTGTTCATTTGTTATTGCTTTTAGAGCATTGATTGCTAAATATGGTTTAATAGAACAAGGCTGTCTCATCAGTCGTCTGCTACAGATCTGTCGTCCGTTACAGATCTGTCGTCCGTCGTTTGCTATAGTATCTTCGGCTAGAGTTGACCAGCATGGAAATTGACACTATCAAAGTTGGAGATACGGTTAGAATAAAAGGTTGCAAAGAAGGTCGGATCTTGGACATCCAGATACCCCTGTGCTACATG
The DNA here is from genome assembly GCF_037325665.1 of Littorina saxatilis. Classification (NCBI taxonomy): domain Eukaryota; kingdom Metazoa; phylum Mollusca; class Gastropoda; order Littorinimorpha; family Littorinidae; genus Littorina; species Littorina saxatilis. The sequence goes on along the minus strand of NC_090245.1, from coordinate 36,346,582 downwards.
CATTGCCGCATTAAAACCGTGAGTGGCTTAGAAGTGATAAGACAGAAACATGAACTCATCAGAGTGCACGGAGCCTTGCACTCCCACAACACCCCCGGGCCCCTGTCTGAAAGTTACTTGCGACCAGAAGTCAACTGTCTCTGCACTGATCAGAGATGACTATTTTGACCTACCGGCAACAGAAAAGAAAAGAAAATTTCAAGAGCTCATCGACGAAGACATTAATGAGAACAAAAACACAGCAAAAACAACCAGAAGCGACATGTCCATCCTACATCAGTTCTTGAGAGCAAAGGTTCCTGATGCTCCCCTTCAAATCGAGCAAATCAAGCCATCAGGACTCAACACAATTTTGCGCACAATTTTTATTTCTGCACGCCGACAGGATGAGACGGAGTATGAGCCCTCAACCATGCGCGGCTCTTTGCAAAGTTTTTCCAGATATCTTCGACAGAAAAACTATCCTCATGACAATATGCACGCAGCATTTTCTCAACTGCAACACACCCTCACAGCTAAGCAAAAGGACCTTAAGGCCAAGGGGAAAGGAAACGCCCCAAACAAGCCATGCAGTCTCTCCCCAGACGAAATCGACAAGCTTTACCAAAATGGACTGATGGGAACTCATCACCCAGAAGTGATCATAAACGGGCTTTGGTGGGCCAACGCAACCCACTTTGGCCTTTGAGAAACAACCGCCCACCACAACATGCGATGGGGAGACGTACGTTGCGCTTCAACCATATGCCCTTAGCAATGCGTTTCTAAGGTATGGTAGTTGTATGGAAATGTTGAATAATGTTGATAAAGTTTAGGTCAAATAAATGCACAAGTATAACATTATTCTTGTGCATTTATTTGACCTAAACTTTATCAACACCAAATCAGGTCACAATCCTCTGAATCAGAAAAGGGAAATTTAATCAAACCACTTGCGAGCCTTGGCGAGCATTAAAAAAGGAAAATAAAAACATTCTAAGTTACCATTTTAATTTCAAATTAGTCACACACACACACACAAATCACACACAAGCAAAATGACTGAAATTGAAAAGCAAAACATTAACCAAAAGATCAGTAGTACCCACTTACTCTAACCACCATGAATACCAGTAAGCACTCTCTGTTTCCAGCTTCAACGAGAGGATGACCAAAACAAAAACCGGGGCTGACGTCAAGGAGTCCAGACTAAGCATGGGCTACCCCTGCGGACAAGAAACAGTGCCCTATAGAACTCTACAAAGCCAGCAGGAGGCCATTCAACTTCTGCAAAGATGATGACCCGTTTTATATTTCAACTACCACCGTACAAAACCCTAAACCCACTGACACATGGTTTAAGAGGCAACCGATCGGAAAAAACAAAATCGGAGGAATTTTGAAAAACATGGCTGAAAAATGTGGCTTGGACAAAGCCAAGAAAATAACCAACCACTCAGCACGCAAAACAATGATTCAAAACCTTGTTGCAAGTGATGTTCCACCTACTCACATCATGCAAATTTCAGGACACAGAAACATGCAGAGCCTAAATACATATTCGTCCATTACACAGAACCAACACAGGGAAATTTCACACATGATCAGTGGGGCCGCATGCAGCAAACCAGCAACTGTCACTCACAGCCAAGACAACACAAACAGTACAGACAGACTTGCACTTCCAACCATGCCACAGAAACATACATGAAGTCTATCTTTGCTGGTCCAGTTAGCAACTGCAGCATCACAGTCAACCTCAACATTCACAAAAATGCAGAAACAACACACAGTGTCAATGTCAGCCAGCAAAACAACATGGTTTGATGTTATCAAACCCTCATATTACAACTGTTGAAGCCGATGAAGAGCCCTTGGCTGTAGTTACTGTTTACACAACGTTCATGCTTACATTTGTAAACATAAAGTCTGTTATTTCTAATGTTTTCACTACTAACTCTAGTAACTGATGCTTGTTTATTTTGGCATTTATCTACTCATCACAACCATTTATGGGTCCATATATCATAATGAACAAGTCATAAAGTCAGTGCCAAGTCTGACTGTAACGTTAATAAATGAGGGATTATTTGTTCTATTCTAAGCTTTAAGAAAATACTGCTTCAAATGACAGCTAACAGCAACACAGATCCAGTGTTGTTTGTCTTTATTTATGATTTCAAATTCAATGAAATATAACCTAATTTTCCAAATTCTTTGACCAAGTTTCATATTCAGTTTGCAACCATTGCTATACTGTTTGTGAATACTATAATAGTTTTAATGCATGCTACATATGGACATTTGTGTTATTTTTAACTTGATTGTGCAGGTGCACATATTCTAAGACTGTTACTTAAAACATAGCTCTGAATGCAGAATTGCATTGTAAGGTTGACATGTATGATGGAATACATATCTTTGTTTAAATTCAAAACTGATTTTCTGTTTTTGCATTTGAAAACTCACTCTGTGTGTGTGTGTGTGTGTGTGTGTGTGTGTGTGTGTGTGTGTGTGTGTGTGTGTGTGTGTGTTTGTGTGTGTGTGTGTGTGTGTGTGTGTGTGTGTGTGTGTGTCAACTGTCAGTGACACTGTGTGTAGTCATCTGCAATGTCAACACGAGTGTGTGTATTTATGCTGATAATGTGATATTATGTGCAACAAGAGGAAGAGCATCTAAGAAATTATGCGTGTGTTATTTTTCAATTTTAAAGTAAACAACGTTCAGGTCATGCAGACAGATAGATCGGGGTCGGCCCGCTATTGCGCGGGCCGCTATTGCGCGGGGCCGCTATTGCGCGAATCTTTAGGGTTAGGGTTAGGGTTAGGGTTAGATTCGCGCAATAGCGGCCCCGCGCAATAGCGGCCCAGCCCCGATAGATCTAGGCTTTAATCTTGGCATCTTACTCAAAGTTACTGCTAGTGTCAAGTTTTGACCTACATGTATGTATTGAATAGACCAGCAGAACAAAACTAATGCAGATCAGTACACTACAGGGTTCTGCAATAGGTCAAGTCAGTGTGTTGACTCCCCAGCAGGCACACTGCATTAATTTTGAAGAGGTGGCTTCTGTAGGAAAATATATATGTCAACCCTGTTGGATGTTCAAACCCAAAAGTGGGTCAACTCGACAGTGGTGCGCCGTTTTTTCTGCCCGTTGACGATGTTGTACAGGTCAGTGGACTCAACAATGAGAGGGTGCTATTGCTTCTGCAGTTCCTCTGCAATCTTCGTCCGGTCTGCTGCGTCCATCGCTCGTCTTCTTTTACCTTACTCTTTGTGCTTGCTCTCCTTCTGTCCATCCCCACCATCGAGACCCATCGGCTTTTCTGAAAGTTGCCTCTTTAACTGGATGCTAACATGTTCTTTCAGACAAAAGACAAACAATATGGCGTTTTCCTTATTTTTGTGTGACATTGATTTGAGCGTGAATGACGTTTACCTGCCATCTTGGCAGCCATCTTGCATCTGGGTGATATCAGAACGGCTTCCCAGCCTTTGGAAACATGGTCAGCACTAAGATCATGAATCTAGCTGCTTTAGAAACCCAGATATGGCGAGAAATGTGTTTTTAGATATTTTGACGGCCATCTTGGCGGCCATCTTGGATTCTGTTGACAGGATTGACAAACCAACCTCAGAAATGAACTCGCTGACATCAAAAAACCCTATATTGAGGTATTACACGACTCTTTAGCCCATCTGGATCAAAAGTTATATAATGACCATCTTCAAGATGACCGTTGGGCGGCCATCTTGGATTCTGAGAATTTCCCAAAGTGCATCTTTAGGCAACCAAGCTAATTTGACTCTACATACCCTATAGATTACATTTCCGTCATAAAAGTTTACAGGAACAGACATTTCCAGGTACTCTTTTTGGCAAGTAGACTATGTCTCAGGTGTGTGACCGTAGATGTGACTGTCTCTGCGTTCTCCCAAAGATTCGTACAGTCCTGGTTGACTGAGAGCTTTGTGACGATCAGTGCCATCGTTAAAAGAAGCGTAGACTCTTCTGTCCTGTTCCGAGTTGGTAAAGTCAAGGCAATCATAATTGTTGGAGACTGTAGGGATTGGGAGATGTACGCGCTCGCTGGGTTGTGTCAGGGCGTGGTTTCTACTGTGTCCTATGTCTGTTCCAGACACTGTCTCTCTTGCGCCCTCATTTTCCCTCCTTGAAGCCATGTCTGTGTTATTCCCTCTGTCTGTTCTGGGAAGAGGAATCTCGTACCCATCATCGTTTTGTGATTGCGTTTCCTGTTGTTTGTTCTCAAAGCAGAGTCATTTCTGTCTGACCAACACGACGAGGGTAACGGTGACGACGACAACTCCAGCTAGGACACCACCAACGATAATTCCAGCATTGTTTGATGGTTCTGCAACATCATCGTTAGCGTCTGCTGATGTGGGAAACTGTGTGCCGGCTCTTGTACTGGTAGAAACGAGTGCAGTTACAGTAGTTTCAGGAACTGACTCGAGTGAAATTGAAGTTGTTGTCACTATTTCGTGTGATATTGCAGTACGTATACGTCCAGTCTCTATATCGTGTGATATTGTCGTCTTTTGAGTGATCAAGGGGAAGGGAATGGTGCTGTTACACGAACTTGGTATTGGAGGAACTAGTGTTGGTGATGCAGATGCTGGTTGTAACGAACAGGAGTTGGTTGTGTTGCCGTAGCGAATGTTATCTACACGTACTGAGCCTTGGTTTTCATTGTGTCCACAGTGTCTTTCCGCCTTGAAGATTACATTGAAGTCGTGGCTTGTTGTTATGGGAACACTAGCTTCCATCCAACCAACCCCTGAGGACACTACCCACAGCGACGATTCATTCAAACCGTATTTGATGCTGACACGCAATGTTATTATATTGTCAACATCAAATTGATAAGCAAACCTAAAGCAGTGTGTCTGTCCTCTTGTGGAACATGCTGTCCTGCTTGTCAGATTTCCTGAGTCTGATCCCCGGACGAGTTGAATAACCCCTGCAAGTGCATGCTTGATCAGTTCGAAATTACCGCCGTGAGTCCAGCCGCAGAGAGTTAATTCACCAGTCTTGTCTTCAAACTGACAGTTTCCTGTACCATTTTGTTCACACCCAGCAGCACAAGTGGTCAAGGAGGCAATGCAGAGAAGCGGAAGAATACGAGTTGTTGGCAGATACATTCTTCTGAATCTGAAACTAATAAAAAGGTAACCTTTAAAGTCAGCCAATTGTATTTTCGGTTAGAATTGTGTGTGTGTGTGTGTGTGTGTGTGTGTGTGTGTGTGTGTGTGTGTGTGTGTGTGTGTGTGTGTGTGTTTGTGTGTGTGTGTGTAATTGTACGTGTGTGTGTGGCATTTCTTGTTTAGGAATAAGTGATGCTGTTACTATTAAAGGACTCACCTATGAGGAAAGGTATAGGAAACACATTCATGTTCGACGAAGGCATTTTCCCTAATTACATACCTAAAATGAAAACCAACTGACTTTTCTGAAATGTTTCGTTGAAGTTACACATTGAACCGTTGTCCGAAAGCTAACTGGCCGATCATAAGGGCACGACGCCCCCCCCCCACCCCCCTCACAAACACACGCCCACGTACGCACGCACACGTACACATATGCAAACATAGACGCATGCACGCACTCACACACACACACACACACACACACACACACATACACACACACACGCGTACACACACACTCACACACACACTCACTCACACACACGCACACACACACACACACACACACACACGCACACACACACACACCCGTACAGAACAAGCCAAAGCTTACCTTTAACGTGCGACTACCTGTTCAATCAAATCGCCCTTATTTGAATTATTATTTGAATCGCCCTTATTATCCTTGTTCCTTGTGCAGAGTTACGAAAGACCGTGTGTCGAATATAGCCATGGAAAGCCAGAACAGGTATTAAGGCATCACTTACAGCCCGACAAAACACACACCGTTATACAATTTATCTGAAAGAAAACTACACGTCAATCTTGACCGTGGAGTTGTTAGGAATACTGTGCTGTCCCTGCACATCTGTGACTTGACTTGACTTATTCCTGTGGAGCATAGGGCCGCAATTTTCTTTACCAGCACGCGTCATGAGCTCTTCTAGAGAGCAACCTTCCTGACTGGGCTGTTGTTGGTTTGTTTTTGTTGCGGTTTCTGTAGCAAGTTGTTTTTTTGGCGGGGTGGAGTTGCTAACCCCACGCCCAACCCTCCTCCTTTAGGCTATCCGGGCTTGGGACCGGCTGAAAGACCTTTAGGATGCATCCAGGTGGAGTTCTGCACATCTGTATTTACCGTAAAGTACCTTGTAAGCGCCCAGTATCGAGTAAGCGCCCACCCCCCACTTTTAGTCCAAAACCGTACATATAGGGTATAGTACCTTGTAAGCGCCCACCCCCCACTTTACACCATTGAAATCAGGGGAAATAAAAATTCCGCACTTGATCTGCTAGTTTTGTGAATGATTTCCCTTTCTTGCAAACCCTATCAAACGCCTGCAAGTCAATGATTGACGAGCCGCACGAGCGGGTCGTCTTTGGCGACGGGTAAGTAGCGTGCAGGAGGAGAAATTTTTGTTCATGGGCGAACACGTGACAGGAAGTCGCCGTTTGTAGTCTGTGGTGAAATACCTCACAATGTGCTCAAACAAATCACAGGCACAGGAAATGAACAAGAAGAAGTGTGTCACAAGAATTTGAATTCTAACAAAATCACTGAGCAACACAGGAACACAGGAAGTTGTGGAATACGTCACCCTATGGGAGGGGTGACGGCAAAATTGTTGAACAAAAACATCATAGGTCGATTTGTGCAGGGTCAACCGCAACAAACTCAAACCGAGCCATTCATGCATTGCTGTATTTGAGTGACTTATATACCGACATTTTTATTTCTTTTTTTCAGCACAGGTGTAGGAAAAAATCATGAACCAAAATGTTATTTATTTTCTAATTTAACCTTTTTTTTTACAAATGTGACCATGGTCTTTTAAACAAACAATGACATTAAACATTGTTATGTTAAAAAAAAAGAAAAAAGAAAAAAGCTTTTGTGCACAAATCAGAAAATACATTGTACATTTTACCTACAGGCCAAACCGTGAGTGTCGTGGCAAAGCCAGACCGAGGAAATTGCACTGGTTTTTATTTTTAGATCAGTCGCAAGTTGTCAAGAACAGGCGCTTGTATTTGGATGTGTCCACTGATGGTAGGTTTGGTTGTGATCAATCAGAATGATGTGGGAATAAAAATGTATGACAGTTTGGTATGATGACATGTAATTCACATATGCTGAAATGTAATATTATACATGATATAATATTATTAAGGCTGTTGCCATGACCATGAACCCCATGGGACTGGGTGGCCGAGTGGTAACGCACTTGCGCTCGGAATCGAGAGGTTGCGTGTTCGACCCTGGGTCAGGCCGTTATTTTTTTCCCCCTTTCCTAACCTAGATGGTGGGTTCAAGTGCTAGTCTTTCGGATGAGACGAAAAACCGGTCCCTTCGTGTACACTATATTGGGGTGTGCACGTTAAAGATCCCACGATTGACAAAAGGGTATTTCCTGGCAAAATTGTATAGGCACAGATAAAAATGTCCATCAAATACCCGTGTGACTTGGAATAAAGGCCGCGAAAGGTGAATGCTCGCCTAACAGGCTTGAGGTTTGCTGGTCGATGTGAATGCGTTATATATTGTGTGTAAAAAATGTTTGTTTGTCTGTCTGTCTGTAAAAAAATTCCATTTCACACGGCAGAAATTAATATGTAAAGCTATATAAGCTCACCATAATAATAATAAGAAGAAAGGTTTAATGTTAAATAAAATCAAAATACCAAAATCAAGCACCTATTAATCTGATATACGGCGCGGGAGTGTGTGTGTCTCTGCTCTCTCTCATCTCACTCTTGGCACACAGGTCAAAGCAAAGGTTAACTTGAGTGCACGTGTACCTAGCAGGAGCGGGGGTGATTTCTTGAATTAGCTGAGGGCGGAGTCGTTGTTTGCCGTTGTCATGAGAACAGTTACTTTTGTTTTGTTTCGTTTTTACCTCCAAATTTTTGTATTTTCACAACAGGCTTTTCTGTTTCATCTCTCATACATGTCAATTGGAGAGAAAAACTGGAACAAAACAGAAGTAACTTATCTCGTGAGAACGGTAGTGCACTAGGTTTGGGAAAAACACGACAGTACCTTATCTCTTTTAACCCGTATGGGGCCCTTCAACATGTGACAGACTGACAAATGCACCGAACCCATTTCGTTCTTCGAGAGACTCCGTGAAAACCTTTTCAGTGCCTCAGGGTCAGCTCAGGGTCAGTGTCATAAGAGCCTACATGTATGGCCGGACGAAGCCATGTTAACGGAAGGGATATAAGACCGTTTTCAGCGGATTTTCACACTGCTAAAACCTGACTTTCTTGCAGTTGCTTTGTCTGCAATGCCTTAGAACTCTACAAATAGTTAAGTTTTTCGCGTTTGTGTTGTAATTTGCAAGCAAACATCGTACATAGTAAAGTTAATCGACTTTGCTACAATTTGTAAAAACTAGGGCATTACCTGATACCAAAATATATATATATATATATATATAATTATATACATATAATATATATATATATATAGATATATATATATATATATATATATATATATTATATATATATGTGTGTGTGTGTGTGTGTGTGTGTGTGTGTGTGTGTGTGTGTGTGTGTGTGTGTGTGTGTGTGTGTATAGCGATTCATAGTATACTACTGGACCGATCTTCATGAAACTTTACATGAGAGTTTCTGGGAATGATATCCTCAGATTTGTTTTCCCTTTTTTTGTGTAAATGTCTTTAATGACGTCATATCCGGCTTTTTGTCAAATATGAGACGACACTGTCACACCCTCATTTTTTAATGCAATTGATTGACATTTTGGCCAAGCAATCTTCGACAAAGGCCGGACTTTGGTGTTGCTTTTCAGCTTGGAGTCTTAGAAATTGATTAATGAGTTGGGTCATCAAAAATCTGATAATTGTAATTAAAATGAAAATGATGATTGCAATTACATTTCCGAAATCGATTTAAAAACATTTGCATCTTATTCCTAGTCGGTTCCTGATTCCAAAAACGTATAGATATGATGTTTGAATTAAAAACAAGCTCAGAAAGTTAAAAAAGATTATCCTGCTCAGCGCAACCACTACCGCGCTATTCTGGCTAGTAGATGTCACTGCCTCTGCCACGAGAGGTGGACTGACGATGCTACGAGTATACAGTCTAGGTGAAAAAAATGCAGTGCATTCAGTTTCATTCTGTGAGTACGACAGCTTGACCCAATGTTGTATTTTCGCCTTACGCGACTTGTTTTATTTGTCTGATATACTCTTCACACACACACACACACACACACACACACACACACACACGCACGCACGCACGCACGCACGCACACACACACACGCACAGACACACACACACACACACACACACACACTCACACACACACACACACACACACACACACACATATATCGTATACACGTTTAGGGACTTTTTCAAAAAATGCATAAAAAACCTGTCTTTTGACTTTAACATTTTATAAATTCAAAAATTTTCATCCTACTTATCTGAAAATTGGAAGTGCTTAAGTTCAATGTCCTCCGGACCTTAAAGTATACTCATTTGCCCGTTTTATTGTATTTTTCTGTTAATTATAGTAAGTTATCATGTGTAAGGGGGGGTCAAAATGCATGTCCCTTCGACATTAGCAAAATTTCACACCTCTGTAAAACGCACAGACAATTTTTTTTATCATTTTGTTTGTTGGTTTATGTTTATCCCGTCATTATCTCAAGATAACAAAAACAAAATATCGATACAATCAGTAGTTTTGTTCTCCCAATTTTTGAAAAGTAAAAATTGCATGTCCAAGAGGTTTTGGTCCTTGCAGTTACCAGGAACCAAAATACGCAATAAAAACGGAATGCTCCCTGCTTTTCAAATGTGGTTTTCTTTACAAAAGAGTTCCAAGACGCGGAAAGCTGTGTGCAATCAGATGGGTACATTGGATCACTTTTAGGCAATGAAATATGATGATGGGGTTTTCCATTACACTAATTAACAAAAACATTTTGAATAATTTGCATTTTAATCGCCCATAGATTTACTTTCACATGGCGTCAAGGACGCCATGTTTTTTTGATGACAGGGAGTGATTATTATTTGAAAATAACGAATTCGTCTGTGCAGTTACTTTCTAGATTGCATACCATTTTTATTATATTTAGTCAAGTTTTGACTAAATATTTTAACATCGAGGGGGAATCGAAACGAGGGTCGTGGTGTATGTGCGTGTGTGTGTCTGTGTGTGTGTGTGTGTGTGTGTGTGTGTGTGTGTGTGTGTGTGTGTAGAGCGATTCAGACTAAACTACTGGACCGATCTTTATGAAATTTGACATGAGAGTTCCTGGGTATGAAATCCCCGAACGTTTTTTTCATTTTTTGGATAAATGTCTTTGATGACGTCATATCCGGCTTTTCGTGAAAGTTGAGGCGGCACTGTCACGCCCTCATTTTTCAACCAAATTGGTTGAAATTTTGGTCAAGTAATCTTTGACGAAGCCCGGACTTCGGTATTGCATTTCAGCTTGGTGGCTTAAAAATTAATTAATGACTTTGGTCATTAAAAATCTGAAAATTGTAAAAAAAAAATAAAAATTTATAAAACGATCCAAATTTACGTTTATCTTATTTTCCATCATTTGCTGATTCCAAAAACATATAAATATGTTATATTCGGATTAAAAACAAGCTCTGAAAATTAAATATATAAAAATTATTATCAAAATTAAATTGTCGAAATCAATTTAAAAACACTTTCATCTTATTCCTTGTCGGTTCCTGATTCCAAAAACATATAGATATGATATGTTTGGATTAAAACCACGCTCAGAAAGTTAAAACAAAGAGAGGTACAGAAAAGCGTGCTATCCTTCTTAGCGCAACTACTACCCCGCTCTTCTTGTCAATTTCACTGCCTTTGCCATGAGCGGTGGACTGACGATGCTACGAGTATACGGTCTTGCTGAAAAATGGCATTGCGTTCAGTTTCATTCTGTGAGTTCGACAGCTACTTGACTAAATAATTATTGTATTTTCGCCTTACGCGACTTGTTCTATATTCTGTATTATGGACAGCCAATTATACAAAAGGGATGGAAAACCAACCAGCATAAATATAGGTATTATATAGAGTCTTATTCAGGAACTTTACTCAGGAACTGCTACAAGTTTCCTGGTAACTGCACTGACAAGTCAGGTAACTGTACATATCTATTTTAGTAACTGCAGAGAATTTGTCAAAATATGTTTTTATTTTACTTTTTTTTTCAAGTGACAAAAAATACACCCTTGTTGTTGTAAGGATACGGTGCCACATTATTATGGTGGTGATGTTCCAAGTGAAAAGACAGTGGTGAATCATATTTTTCAATAAAGGTTTTACAAAGACGAGGCCCCCAAAGGGGGGGTATCATCACGATCACGGGAAGGGAAATTTTAGCTTTCACGATCACAGTTACCTTGATTTTTGTTTTCACGATCACGAACACCAGTGGCAAATCACGGTCACGGTAAAAGTTGCATGTACAGAAAGCACGTGTCAAAGTAAACACAACCACACAGTAATTCGCTCCTCTGGATCTATTGTTTATTCAACACAAAGTGACAACTGTTGCACTTTTTTTATTATTGTTTTTGAATTCTCTTTCATACACACATATAGAAATACATCATGATTTGTAATCAGTAACAAGAATGTTGTTTTCATTGTTTTCTCTCTCTCTCTCTCTCTCTCTCTCTCTCTCTCTCTCTCTCTCTCTCTCTCTCTCTCTCTCTCTCTCTCTCTCTCTCTCTCTCTCTCTCTCTCTCTCTCTCTCTCTCTCTCTCTCTCTCTCTCTCTCTCTCTCTCTCTCTCTCTCTCTCTCTCTACACTCATACACATTCAACTCCCACACCCTCACTCACACACATGAATATATACTTGCACAATTTCACATTTCCAGAGCTAAATCTTGTAAACCCATTTTCTCAAAAACTATTGGGTGGATTGAAATTAAAGTACATGTATGTGTGATGGGTTCTTTATTTTCAACTTTGCCATACAATTTGAGGTACACCATCGCCTGGTTTCATGGCCTTGAAAAACAAACAGGAATGGTACAGGCCAAAAATGGTTTTACCTGAAAGAAGCGCGCAGTGCCAGTGGCGAAGCCACAAGCCTGAGCCTGCGAAGCAGGCGAGCCAACTAGGGGGGTACGGGGGCATGCCCCCCCGGAATTTTTTTCAAAAAACGGTTAAAATCTGTGCAATCTGGTGCATTCTGGGCATCATTTTCAGGGCTGTAATAGTGTTGTGATCTTGTTAAAAATCCCATTTTAGCCTCCCCCCACCACCATTCAACACACCTCCAAACTGGTGAAAACAACACTACTGTGCGCTGGCTTCATTGAGACCGGCGCCCGGTCGCGTTGCGCGATATTCACACGGATCGTTTTTGCGGAAATTTTTCAACTTCACCGGAATAAATTTGACTTTACCGGATTTTGAAAACGGCTTTATCGGATTTCCGGCAATTACCGGAAAAGCAGCATGCCTGACAAAATCCCCAACGAACATGACTTTGATCGTCTTTGACATGAGGATCAAGTGACCCAAACTGGCACGTCTCCCCGCCATTGTTTCTGAATTTAACCCATTGTTGATATTAAAGTTTACAGGCGCTAAAATAAATCCAAGCTTAATGCAAAGAAGCGACAATTAGAATCTATGCCAAGCGTGTCCACGTTGCTGGGATGAAAAACACATTTCTAGTTTCGGTTTTGGCTACACGCAGACTCGATCTCGAGCCAGTCGAGGTCACACTGAGCGAGTGACAGCCGGACGTGGCAATGTCGACAATGTCAATGATCTCACTCAAACTCAAAGATCTTGAACAAATTTCAAGATCTTTGCCTACATTCAGAACAGTCATAGAGCAACATAGATCAACATACCTTGATATTTCGTCTTCGGAAAGACCGACCCGTAGCCTGACCTTTCCACCAAGGAAGGCATTCTCGCCGCCTGCTTTGGTCTGGCTTGAATCCACAAAATATAACAGAAGTTCGATGACAGTACCGCTGCACGCCATTTTTGATCTTCGAATTCAAATTTGACTGAATGCACTCAAATTTTTTGCACGAAGCCCTTCCATTGGATGAAGTTTGGCAGACTTTTGCAATTTGCCTTCTGATTGGATCTCTTTTTTTGTGTGATTGGTTCTCTTAAAGGGAAGCAATCGCTGTCAAAATCATATTTCTGAATATGTTGTTGCTTCCCTTCAATCGGGATTGGCTCCTTGACGAATAGAGGATCATAGAGTGATACAGCTGTGAAAAATGTACGTTGAAAATAAAATGCTTTGCAATAATGCCAATCACGATCACGAAAACAAATGACGATCACGATCACGAGACTTGATTTTTTTGTCATCACGGATCACGGGCAAAGTCCCATCACGATCACAGAAATGGAAATTTCGGCAATCACGGTCACAGAAAGGTCAAAAAACGCCAATCACGATCACGATTTTAAACCCTTTGGGGCCCTCAAAGACAGTGGCAATGAAGATTTTCAAAGACAGTGATGACTCATTTTATGTTCCAATGAAGGTTTCTAAATAGAGTGGTGAATTATTTTATGTTCTAAGTGAAAAGACACTTGATTTAATGTTAAAGAATCAGTTGTTCCATTTCATGTTTTTTTTTACAACTGACTCAGTTAATTAAATACGCTAGACAAAATGGGCCAAAGAAAGAGCCTATACTTTTTTGTTCTGTTTCCCCATTATCCTGCCACAGCCTTCCCCTCCCCTCCCTACCACCACCATTCTCCTCAACTCCAATTTGGTTCAATAAAATCTTGTCGATTGAGCGTTAACTGTTGACTCGTATGTTTATCTTCATGTGGAAGAAATTATGCATAAGGTATATGGTATGCTATTGGTTCAGTTTCACACAAGCACAACAATATAAACAAGTCTCGTAAGGCGAAGTTACAACAGTTTAGTCAATCTGTCGAACTCACAGAATGAAACAGTACGCACTGCAACGCAGCAAGACCGTATACTAGTAGCATCGTCAGTCCACCGCTCACGGCAAAGGCAGTGAAATTGACAAGAAGAGCAGAGTAGTACTTGCGCTGAGAAGGATAGCACGCTTTTCTGTACCTCTCTTTGTTTTAACTTTCTGAGCGTGTTTTTAATCCAAACATATCATATTTATATGTTTTTGGAATCAGGAACCGACAAGGAATAAGATGAAAGTGTTTTTAAATTGATTTCGAAATTTTAATTTTCATATTAATTTTTATATATTTAATTTTCAGAGCTTATTTTTAATCCAAATATAACATATTTATATGTTTTTTGAATCAGCAAATGATGGAGAATAAGATGAATGTAAATTTTGATCGTTTTATAAAAAAAAATTTTGTTTACAATTTTCAGTTTTTTAATGACCAAAGTCATTAAGTAATTTTTAAGCCACCAAGCTGAAATGCAATACCGAAGTCCGGGCTTCGTCGAAGATTACTTGACAAACATTTCAACCAATTTGGTTGAAAAATGAGGGCGTGACAGTGCCGCCTCAACTTTCACGAAAAGCCGGATATGACGTCATCAAAGACATTTATCAAAAAAATGAAAAAAAACGTATGGGGATATCATACCCAGGAACTCTCATGTCAAATTTCATAAAGATCGGTCCAGTAGTTTGGTCTGAATCGCTCTACACGCACACACACACACACACACACACACACACACACACACACACACACACACACACACACATACACACACACAT
>NC_090245.1:36328198-36331493 GCF_037325665.1 Littorina saxatilis | reverse complement strand
TGTGTGTGTGTGTGTGTGTGTGTGTGTGTGTGTGTGTGTGTGTGTGTGTGTGTGTGTGTGTGTGTGTGTGTGTGTGTGTTTATGTTTGTGTGCTTGCCTGCGTGCGAATGCGCGTGCGTGTACGTGTGAGTGTGAGTGTACCGACGTGCGTGAATGTTTATAATTTTGTGACTAATTGGTTGGGCGTGTGTTTGCTGGTATCTTCAAATCTCTAAAGCGATCTTCGTTAACATTGATGGGCTTTATTTGTTCTTTCTTTTAAAAATTCTACCGCTACGCTCTACTTCTGAGTTTGTTTGACAGGACACAAAAATGAATCAAAGTAAAAACTAAACAAACAAAAACATGGAAAGAAATCAAGAAAGATAAACAGAAATCAATAAAGTAACAAAGGTATGAATAAGTCACTAATGTATAAATCATTTGTGTTTAAGATAATCAATCAAGATGCACAATCTGTCCTGTCTCATTTGAGATAGCAGGATGTATTGATTCAGCCCCCATTCTATCAAAGACTATTCTGCAAATAAATACGTTCTTATTGTTATGTTACAGCTTCAGCCTTGGATTCCATCACCTGTTGTCGTTAACTCCGCTGTTTTACACCATCTCTTTCCTCACAAAAGTAATGTATCCATCATCTCCGACGTGGACAACATTTACAGTAGTCGCGCCTCCATCTTCGTCGACTGGTCGACCCTTCATCGGAGTCTTGTATCCATCTTCGGCGCTGAGTTGAACCTTTACGACAGTCGTGTATCCATCTCTCCTGACTTGTCGACCCTTCACAGTAGTCTTGTATCTATCTTCGTCGAAGAGTTGACCCTTAACGACAGTCGTGTATCCATCTCTTCTGACGCGTCGACCCTTCACGGGAGACTTCATGTATCCATCTTTGTCGATGAGTTCACCCTTCACAGTAGTCGCGAATCCGTTTTTGTCGATGTGTAGATCCTTCACAGGAGCCGTGTATCCATCTTCGTTGACTTGTTCGCCATTAACAGGGGCCTCGTATCCTTCTTCGTCGACGTCACCAACTTTCACAGTTGTCGCATATACATCTGTTCCGGCGTGTCGATACTTCATCGGAGCCTCGTATCCATCTTCGTCGAAGAGTTGACCCTTCACAGTAGTTTCATAGCCAGATTCGTCGAATTGTAGATTGTTCATCGGAGCCTCGTATCCGTCTTCGTCGACGAGTCCACCCTTCACGTTAATCTCACATTCATATTCGTCGACGTGGATACCCTTTGTAGCAGTCGAGTATCCATCTTCATCGACGAGTCCACTCTTCACAGTAGTCGCGTATCCCTCGTCCTCAACGAGTCGACCCTTCACGGAAGTCTCAAAATCATCTTGGTCGACTTTTTCGACATTCACAGGAGCTTCGTATCCATCTTCATCGACGTGTTCACTCTTCACAGTTGTCGCGTATCCTTGTTCACTGCCTGCGCTGTTTTCAGCTTCGTCGTGCAAGTTGTCTGTATTAGAGAGATAACTCTCACCATCTGAACGGACCTGGTGACAGCGTTTCTTGACAACGAAGACAACGGCGAAGACGACGGTTACGACAACGATGACGATCGCAGCAACAACAGCGATGACGGTGATGGAGGTTGTGGATAGAGGTGGGGTTGTGTTCGTGGTGTGCGGTCCGGGTAATGTTGGCGTTGTGGGAGCAGAAGTTGGTGTCTTCGGGCAAGGCGACTTCAGGTACTTGATGGAATCAATCAAAACAGACGATATTTCCGCAAAAATTAGTTTGTACAATCGTTTAGTTTCGATAGCAGCTGTAAATTCATCACTCGTTCGAACTGGAATTCTCGCCTGGTTCCAGCCATCATGCTTGTCGGTGCTCATGTTCCACACTAACGATCCCTCCTTACCAACTTCATTGATAAAGACTCTGAGATCGTGTAAATTGTTATGTTGGAACAGATAACGAAATTGTAAGCAGTGTTCCCTTCCGCCCGTTGTACAAGCTCTTCTGCTGGTGAGATTTCCTGCAGATATTTCTCTTCCAGCGAGACCGATTGCCCCTTCGCCCTTGTGGTCCCAGTAGGTCATGGTATTGTCAGCGGTCCAACCGCATGATGACTGGTTAGTGAACTCGCAGTTGTCCGGCGCTTCGATATGGCATGGAGACTGCTGGCCTCTCACGTTGTTCAGGATACAGATGAAGATGATTAGGGGGATGGTGGTCGCTTTCTCCATTTGTGTACTACAATAAAGAAAAACAAGTCGCGTAAGGCGAAAATACAACATTTAGTCAAGTAGCTGTCGAACTCACAGAATGAAACTGAACGCAATGCAACGCAGCAAGACCGTATACTCGTAGCATCGTCAGTCCACCGCGCACGGCAAAGGCAGTGAAATTGACAAGAAGAGCGGGGTAGTACTTGCGCTGAGAAGGATAGCACGCTTTTCTGTACCTCTCTTCGGTTTAACTTTCTGAGCGTGTTTTTAATCCAAACATATCATATCTATATGTTTTTGGAATCAGGAACCGACAAGGAATAAGATGAAAGTGTTTTTAAATTGATTTCGACAATTTAATTTTGATAATAATTTTTTTTTAATTTAATTTTCAGAGCTTGTTTTTAATCCAAATATAACATATTTATATGTTTTTGCAATCAGCAAATGATGGAGAATAAGATGAACGTAAATTTGAATCGTTTTATAAAAAACAATATGTTTTACAATTTTCAGATTTTTAATGACCAAAGTCATTAATTAATTTTTAAGCCACCAAGCTGAAATGCAATACCGAAGTCCGGGCTTCGTCGAAGATTACTTGACCAAAATTTCAACCAATTTGGTTGAAAAATGAGAGCGTGACAGTGCCGCCTCAACTTTCACGAAAAGCCGGATATGACGTCATCAAAGACATTTATCAAAAAAATGAAAAAAACGTTCCGGGATATCAATACCAGGAACACTCATGTCAAATTTCATAAAGATCGGTCCAGTAGTTTGGTCTGAATCGCTCTACACACACGCACGCACACACACACATACACCACACCCTCGTCTCGATTCCCCCCTCAACGTTAAAACATTTAGTCAAAACTTGACTACATTTAAAAAGAGATAACAACTACCGTCAATAAAAGCCCCACATGTATGTTCTTTGCAAAAACAAAGAAAAAAAACTATTTCAATGAAGAACTACCCAATAACCCAAATGACTTTAAACGTATATATAAGAAGGTTTCCTGTAAGTAAGTAAATGTGTATGTAACTCGCTAAAGACTTAGGTATAACTATCTATATATACTGAACTTAGGAGTGT
>NC_090245.1:36320698-36323198 GCF_037325665.1 Littorina saxatilis | reverse complement strand
TGGTGTGAATCATGAGTTTGTGGTGCTTAATGAAAGATGAAACCAACCAACCTGGACAAACAGTAACATACATACACTTTCGAGTCACTTAAAGATGTGTGATCTAGGTCTAAACAAATAATCACAACACATTGCATACCTGCAAAAAGTGCACCTCACTGCGGGCACTTCTTGGGAGTTCGAGTCGACTTCGTTCTTCACAAGTTCACTCCGAAATCCAAAGAAAATATCCAGGGAGCACTATTAGTTTTATTCGAAAGCACACAGTCTGCTACAAATAATCCAAAGCCTGTTGGGATTGAAGGCCATACTCTTTTAGTCTTTGTGTCAGCAGTGTTTGACTTCGATGCAAACTCGATCGTTTCAAGCAACGCGGACTTTCGCCCCAGGAAAACAACTTGCTGAACCGATTACGGACAGACACGATGCGAATGTTTGGAGTTTTTTTTTTTCTAAGGTAAACAATGTATAGTTCGACAAGATATTATCAATAGTTTTATCAGAGATCGGATCAACAGGAATTAACACAGTGGAGGTTTTGTTGCCATGTCTAGAGAAAATAACGCGATCGAAACAAACTTTGTTTGTTTCTGGAACTGGGCAACTGTACTCGGAACACTGATTATGAAAGGTCATTCTGAAATGGTGCATTCCCCATGCTTTGTTTCCACATCCCATGACAAATTCGCCTTACTTTGGTCATGCCATTTATACGTTACAGCTCCGAATCATCCATGGTATCAAGCAGTTACATGTGTCACCAGTGTGTGTACGTGTGCGTGCGTGTCAGTAAAGAGAGAGAGAGAAAGGGATGGCATGATATCATTTCTTGAATACCCCCCCAAAAAAATCGGTAAGCAAGCTACGCGGATACCTGTCTCAAGAGGAATAACTCTCCTTATGGTGGCAGCGTTAATGTTCCTGCTACAAGCGATCGTCTCCCTTGAATAGCTTCTCGATGCTGTTGACTGTTGTGTTTGTGTCTCGAAACAAAAGCTATCGGCCCATTGCCTTACATGTAGCTGCTTGATTATTGCATTGAAAGATTCACCTTTCTTTGTTTTCATTTATTTGTAAGTATCTCCTTGCACGTTCTAACGTATTTATACTGTAGATATACTTATCAACTTCATGTGTTCAACACATCGCTTTGTTCATAAAATTCAGTTAATTTGCCAAATTAGTTCAAGAAATAAAATGCAGCTCGACACAGGACGGATCTAGGCTAGCTTTTGTCGAATGTGTCCGAATGAAAAGATGCTTTACAGCAATGTAAAAGCCCGGACTGGTGTTTTCTTAATCCTTTACACGTGAATATTAGAAAGCTTATCTTTTAAACAATGAAGATGGAGACACACATTTGCACACTTAACTCAGTGGTGAAAAGAGCTTTGTTTGTTTCACCATGCTCGAATGAAACTTTGCTTTGAAGGGGTATTTCCAAAATACACTTGCAATACACACACGCACGCACACACACACACACACACAAAGGCCACGCCAACGCTGAAGTTCATTTTTACAGAAAACATTGCTTAAAAAGAACAACAAAATCGAATGTGTTTTCTTTGCTTAGTTAGAGACAGAAATTGAAGCGACTTAAATTTGCACATTAAAGAAATTGAGATCAAACTTTCTGGCAAATAAAGAAGAACATGTATGCCGTCATCCTAACAGCACACACAAAAAGTAAACGTTTGGCAATAAAGAACAAGTCGCGTAAGGCGAAAATACAATATTTAGTCAAGTAGCTGTCGAACTCACAGAATGAAACTGAACGCAATGCCATTTTACTCGTAGCATCGTCAGGCCACCGCTCATGGCAAAGGCAGTGAAATTGACAAGAAGAGCGGGGTAGTACAGGGCCGGACTACCGGGGGGGTTATGGGGGTTGCGCAACCCCCCCTCTAGCCTAAACATGTACCTTACTTATTTAATTTTTTTTTTATTATTGCTTATTTTATGCCGTTTCATGCAAGGAGCGACCATTTTCCTATCTCAGAATATGACCTACCCGTCAGCTTCAGGGGGCTTCGCCC
Organism: Littorina saxatilis; assembly: GCF_037325665.1. Lineage (NCBI taxonomy): Eukaryota > Metazoa > Mollusca > Gastropoda > Littorinimorpha > Littorinidae > Littorina > Littorina saxatilis. The sequence continues at coordinate 36,321,159 of NC_090245.1, read as the reverse complement.
CCTGACCCCCACAACGAGGGGTGTGTGGTGGGTTCTAGGGTTTCCGAACCCCCCCCCCCCCCCCAGCCAAAAAATAAAAATATTGAATGAGGTATGCATTTCTTTATTTTACATTGAGTTTCAATTTTTGGGGTATTAATCAGTGACAAAATCTGCTGCCTGAAACTGGTAATGATCATCCTCAGAATGCACCAGATTGCACCATTTTGCATCCTTTTTTTCAAAATTTTCCGGGGGGGCATGCCCCCGGACCCCCCTAGCAAGCTAGGCGCTTCGCGCCGTCGGCTCGGCGCTTCGCGCCGTCGGCTCGGCGCTTCGCTCCTTCACACCCATATCTTCACAATATACTTTTGAAAAAAACCAGTCATAAAATGAACTGATCCGCCCCTGCCGCCAGGGGGGATGTCCCCCTGGGCCACCACTGGCAACCCCCCCCCCTCCTCTTCGCCTAGTCCGGCCCT
>NC_090245.1:36290698-36315698 GCF_037325665.1 Littorina saxatilis | reverse complement strand
GTTGCTGGATGTTTCGGATGCAGATTCTGTTGTCACTCTTATGTGTGATGCCGACGACAAACTCAACGGTGTTTCGCTTGTCGTTATTACTTTCGTGATTTCTGTTGTCGCTTCTTTTATCTGGCTTATTCTTGATGGAGGTGACAACGGTGTTGTCCTTGTTGATTTTATTGAAGCTAACATTGTGACTGACGATGTCATTTCAGTAGGAATCGCCTCTTCGTGTAGTAGTATGCAATCGTCTTGAACATATTCTAATTGTTTTATGTGTATGTCATTCTTGCTTTCTCCAATTTTCTTGCTTCTGATGATAACATAAAAAGTACTATTCGCCTCAATTGGCACTTGAGCATTGTTCCAGCCAGGAGAGCCAGATATCATTCCCACACCTGTGTTTTTATTAACCCCACCTCCTTGACAAATACGCTAAGCTCAGTTCCGTTCATGCTTTTTGCACTATATTGGAATTTCAGACAATATGTTGCACCTTTTTGTGGAACATGATTTTCTACTAGTCAGGCTTCCTTCGGAGGCATATGCTTGGAACAAGGCGAACCAATTCGGTCTAAAGATCACGTCATTCGAGTTCTTCCAGCTGCATGAGCGTCCGCCGGCAAAATCACAGTTTTCGGGTCCATCTTTGCTGCAGTTGCTCTGGTTACTGATACAGCTTGTGAAGCAGAGAAGGATACATGTACAAGGGATTGCTTTCCACATGGTTTAGCTGAAACGAAATCAGACGAGAAATTTGCATTCGACTTACCGTTGCAACACAGTGCTTAAGGGAAAAAACAATATTATCCTCACTTCATTGATTGCGTTAATGCACGCCTACGCCCAAGGAATAAAACATTGTTTTAAATGATATTGCATACATGTTGATAGAAATGACTTCCCATTAGTACACATCCAAGAGATGGTGGTTTTTTACCCGTTCTAATCAGTCAGCTGTAAACGGTATTTCATGAACTGAAACTTAGCCATTACTTACCTTCCTGAGCTCTCAGCTGTTTGACTGTATCTAAAACTTCACAGTAACAGACGTCTCAGTGGAATTCTGCAGAAAACAACAAGCGACAATGCAGTGTATCTTTCTGCAATGTTGACCCAGACGCAGAAAATCCAGAGTTCCACCGACGGTTTGGACAGAAATGAATGTTCTAACTGGATGTGTTGCAAAAAGTGGGGGATATGACGCGATCCAACGCAGACATGTATGCCCAGTTACCTGCACAGACGTTTTAAGTCTAACTTGAGCTCTGTTTGCCAAACGTTTCAAAGCATTCAACATATATAACACAGGGGTCCTCTGTTCTTTTCACTACCGGGTTTGTATCTGTGAGAGGTTGGTGCAGAAAAAAAGTGCCAACGTCTCTATTTGTTTAACGCTGTGTGTGTGTGTGTGTGTGTGTGTGTGTGTGTGTGTGTGTGTGTGTGCGTGCGTGCGTGCGTGCGTGCGTGCGTGCGTGCGTGCGTGTGTGTGTGTGTGGGTATGTGTGTGTGTTTGGGAGGGGGGGCGGGTGTTTGTTTTTGCGTGGGTGTGTGTGTGTGAGGGTGGGGATGGATGGGTGGGTGCGTGTGTGTCAATGCGTGGGTGTGTGATCATTTCATTTTTTAATTTTTATTTTTCATTAATCCAAAAGTATATATAGATAATTATGTTGATTCGATATAATATTGTGGTCAAAAACAACAAAAGTAAGGTGCTCTGTTTTTGTTCTGTTTTTTTGCAAATTAGGTTCCCTATTTACATTATACAGAGACAGCGCTGTCGGGGTTAACAGGCTTCGGTTAGACAAGACTGAGTCTCGATGAAGATTTTTCAATTCATTTTTGATTGTGTTGTTGTAGTTGTAGTTGCTGTTGTTGTTATTGTTGTTGTTGTTGTTGTTGTTGTTGTTGTTGTTGTTGTTGTTGTTGTTGTTGCTCCTGATGCTGCTGCTGCTGCTCCTGCTGCTGATGATGCTGGTCTTCTTCTTCTGCTTCTTCTTTCTCTTTTTTTTGTTTTTTTTACCTGCATATTTTTTTTTTACTCTCACTCCAGGTTGAATTTAATTAATTAATTAAAATTAGGCCTGGCCAGCGCCACCAACACCATCATCATCACAGTAGCCACAAGTAACATCCTTTTCTCTGTTCCCCCTCTGTAATTCTATTAATGTATTCTCCTCTTCTGTCCCCACCTTCCATTTCAACACCAGAACGGATCTTCCTACCACGACACCTACATGGCAGGTACTTAAATTTGAGGGAATTGGCTCTTTCTATGGATGTGTAGTTCATGTTCGCAATTAGCTTCTTTACATTAGCATACTACTTGTGTGGCAGGTTTTCACCCACTACAGTGTCGGTTTTTCCCCATACTATTTCCTCAAGGGAATGGACACGAGACAAACAACAAGGAAAACAGCACAGTGAAACAGGAAGGGAAAAGAATTAGTCGTGAATAGGATACGCCATTGTCTGTTGAAACACAATACTGAACTTAAATCAACGTTACGCCCGCACCAGATTAGGGCAAATGCATGTATTGACTGGATGGTCGTTTCATTAATTAACATGCTGGCGTGGCGTGCCCAAACAATACTAACCGGCCATTTAGAATGATATCATTGAAACACACAACACGGCAAAAGGCATCATGCAAAAGCAGTCGGCTACTAAGTGTAGACTAATGCACGATTCAAAGGGTCTGTCGGCTGATTCCCTCCCCGAGCTGTTTTGTATCATTGTTCCTAAACGTGTCTAAACGTATTGTTTACTATTTATTGTCCCCAACTTTTATAAGCAAAAGCACGATGAGCGAAACTTGGTTTGTACACACATAAATTAAATTTGTATCACAAAAACTTTTTTTCTTTTTAATTAAACAGCAGGAATATTTCACATGATATCTCTTATGGTTTGAATACAAACAAAATATACGTAAACATAACAAGCTTGCTCGCTCTATGGTGAAGCGCTACATACAAAATGTACTTGTACAGCCAAAATGCATAAATGTAAATGAACAAAACATTATTTTGGCAATTGGGGATAAACATCTTCCAATGTGAAGATTTTGAATTTGATTTTTTTTTTTTTACCTCAGTTGCATGCAGGCTGCTTCAACACTTTGTACCCCACCTATGTTGACCAAGATGTTTTTAGCCGAGACGTGCTGCAGCAGGTCACTCAGAATTGTAAATGCTGTGTTGAGAGTGTGTTTCAACACGCTGGAATGCAGGCGTTAGATCGACGTTACAGCAAGCAACTGAAGCTAACAGTCTGAGCAGAATGGGATATGTGCCGAATGAGAGCAGATGCAATGAAGTGACAATGTGTGTACGGATATATCCGTACCTGGTCAGATAGAGCCATATGAGTGGTTACGGATCTATCCGTACCTGTAAGACAATGAATTAACTGTTTTCTTCTTCTTCTTCTTTTTTTTCTCTTTTTTTTTCTTTCCTTTTTTTTCTCCCTCTTTTATGAATAAGCGGTGAGCATCCTTCTTTATTGGTCTTTTTTTAAATTTATGTTTTTACTCAAAACATCAAGGTATAGTACACGCACAAAAAATTGACATTTTCTATTTTACAATTACACAGTTACACCTTATATTAACAATTCAACTTGTCTACTTAATATTTGAAACTCAAAAATTACAAGCACTGATCCACGACAAGTTGTTTTTCTAAAAATACTAACACACATTTTCCCAATTATTATTACGTGATTTACAAAATGTCTTATGTCTTGATACCTGAATATTACATCCTGCATTTTAAACTTAATCCTTAATCCAATCGTTTCCTCTATCCAATTTTCTATCTTCGACCAAAACAACTTTACCGGTATACACTCATAAAAAAGACGTTCAACAAAATCAACTTCCGTACAATATATACAACATCTGTTATTCTCTCTGACTTGCATTTTACATAATAACATTGGTTGGATAAACGTTTTGTAACATTTTCCATTGCAATTCTCTTTACCTCACTTCTTTAGAAACATAGGCAAGGGTCCAAATTTCCTTATCTTCTTGTACACCAAACTTCCTCAACCAAAAATTACATACACAAGGGTTTTCTACAGCAGTAATTTCACTTTTCTTTTCTATAATTCTTCTTATTAGGCTTATTTTTTTATCATATTCAGGCTACCATCAAACAACTGCTTATCCATCTGTTCAACAATATTTTTATTTTCAATTCGATTAATACATAATTTGGGTAGTGCGTTTATCAATGTCCAATGTGAAGTTCACATTTCAAAACATCCTTAAATCTGTGGTCTCAAAATGACAATCCAGGTCAAGGTGTTTGAAAGATAGGACTGATATAAGCTTGTAGAGAATTATTTACAGTGAAGGCGGCTTGAATCCCGACCTACGCTCCCTGCATGACCTTGACATTCAACACTTGAAGTTTGCGCTGGTAACGTCTTGTTTTCTCCCTCAAGGCTGAGCATACTTTATTTTTAAAGAGGGGTTTAGGGGAAAAAAATAAACGCCTCGGCAAAGATTTGAACCTACGACATCGAGATTTCGTCCAAGACTTTTTCGGAGATTTGCAGGCTCTGAAGACTGAAAACACGGCATCAAACAACTTCATAGGGATCGTCACTAGTCCGCTTTAACGTTTCATGCGAGTTCTGGTTGTCTGCTCGCATGGTCTGGTTGACATAGGGGTTGCTGGGCAGCGCAGCATCAGAACCAGCTGTGTTCCCAAGGACACTGTAGTCGTTGTCTGGGGACCGTGCCCCCGGCGTTGTGTACAGCTGTTGGTTAACGTAGTTTGTACCTGTTGAAGTTGAGTGTTGGCCAGTCGAAATTCCTGCGTCTTCGTCTGATATGAGCGTTAAATAGAGACTCTGATCTGCAGTAGAAATGCATGTGTCTCTGACACCATGTGCACTTGGCGTTGGGTATGCGTGCTGGTTAACGTTGCTGGAACGTGATTCAGTGTTTGGGCTAGCTGTAATATATGTGTAGTCATGTGATATTGGCGTTAAATAGACACTCTGGTCATCGTGCCCTGAATTTGCAATAACACCAGTCGGTGCTATTGTGTCATTATTTCCAAGTGTTTCCACTGTGTTTCGTGATGTACTGGTCACGGCTGTGTCTGTTCGCTTTGAGTTTCTGAAACAAGTCCTCCACAGGTGCAGACGCTTTCGTCGGTATAGAACGAGGATGACAACTGCCACGACAACGACCACCACAGCCATGACAACACCAACAACTACACCAACCCTGTCTGATGCTTGCTTATCCGCGGAGACGTGTGAACCAATCGCTGTCGTTCTTTCTTCTTGCGTTTTTGTAACTGGCGACGGTACGGTACTTGTTGGTAAATGTGAACACGGAGCTTTGATATAATGTATAGAATTTATCAAAATATCTCCGACAACTTCAGTGAATTTTCTGACCTCTACTGTGATGGTAAAGTTATCCTTGCTCTGAATAGGTATACTAGCATTGTGCCATGCACCTATTGCTGCGTCTGCTCCGTTCCAGGCCGCTGCCAGCTCTCTACTGTCATCTCCGTCATCCTCGTCCCTGACTGTGATTAGTAGTACCCTCATGCTAGCGTTGTTTAGTTCAAACAAGTATCGTATCTGCAAACAGCGTGTTTCTTGGCCTGTGCGGCAAGCCGTTCTGCTGGTCACGTTTTCTCCCGATAAACCGGCTGTGCCAAAAGCAGCACTGGATCTTTCATTGTGCCAGCTATTTGATTCAAATGGCCACTTGCACGATGACAGCCCAACCTCAAAAGTGCAGTTGTCTGGTGCATCGCTGACACAGGTAGACTGACTGTCAACAAGGGTGGTAGAGAAGAGGACAGCGAGGTAAAGAGCAGCTGGATGGCACATGGTCTTCCTGGAACAACAGAGACAGAGATACTCTTTTGTGTATGTTTAGTTCAGTTTTTGTTGTTTGTTGTTGTTGTTGTTGATGGTGTTGTTGTTGATGTTGTTGTTGTTGTTGTTGTTGCTAAAAGATATCTAACAGTTCTAAAACAAATTACACACACACACACACACACTCACACACGCTCGCACGCACACACGCACGCACGCGCGCGCACATACACACACACACACGCGCACGCACGCACGCACGCACGCACGCACACACACACACACACGCACGCACGCACGCACGCACGCACACACACACACACACACACACACGCTGAGAAAACAACGCATGCGCGCGCACACACACACACACACACAGAGACGCACATGCAGGTACACACACAGGCACACGCGCGCGCGAAAACTACTTCACCCAAAATATTGAAGGAAAGGCATGGATATTACATTTTCAGAGACAGTAACTTCAACTAGAACTGAACGTACTACTGGACGATATCGTCCTTGTATGGACATAAGTCCGACAAATGCATTTAAAAATGTCCCTCTGTTTGTCATCTGAGTATTCCTTTCTTCGTGTCCTTTGAAGAACATTTGTTCGATGTCTACGCCACCCCTCATTACCCCAACGTTCAGGGATATGGTTGCAAGACGGCACAGTAGCCGAATACTATACACATCAAATTCGAACGAAAATTCGAAAACAAAAGCACCCAAAATATATTTTTCCACACAATGTACTTACATGACTAATCTCGGTGCGTCAATAGAATAGCATGTATATTCTTGAAGGAACAATTGTCGAAATTCGCAGGAGTCACATTTAACGCAGCCGCGAGAAGGTATCAGGTAAATATGCCGGTGTTACACCGTGTAATGTTAGCATTCTGCGCTATTAACGTGGTAGTTTTACCTTAATTTAGATTGGCCTAACCAAGCTGTCAAAGAGAAGTTAAGTTCATCCAGACACGATGCAGGAAAAGTGGGCTTGTAAATTTGGGACTGCTACTCACGCACAATTGGGAAATCCCAAACCCTCAGCAATATCTCCGTATTTACCTGTTTTTGATCACACACACACACACACACACACACACACACACACACACACACACATATATATACACACACACACATATACACCCAAACACACACATACACCCACACACACAAACACACCAACAAAAACACACACACAACAACAACACACACACACACACATCGATCGATATTACACATGTCCTGTTTTGTGTAGAACACTTTGCGCAGTGTTAACACCATAAACCGACTCAAACACCTTCTGACAGAGATGTTAGGTACACCAAAACACGACGCAACAAACTAACTTCGAACAGACATGCACTGCCAACAATTTACTTACCAACTAACGTAACATGTCGAAATAATGATGTACAGGAATCGTCAATGTGGCTGCAAAACACTGTTGTACAACTGGCCATAATATCCACAACATATTTTGTTATTTCAGAGAATGTTGCTTAAACCAGGAAGCTAAATCACACTAGCGTTTACTCGGCTTTTTCGCCAAGAAGGAAAGTTTAAACACACAGCCGCTCCGGGGAGCAATGAAAATGACATTGCAAAACATTGTTGGATAAATGATAAAGAAAGTGGGGGCTATAAATCATTTATACTGAACTAGAGGAATACCCGGCTTCGCCGGGGTGAATCGCGAGACAGAGACAGACAGCGTGGCGGTTCATCACAATCACCTCTGCAAGCGAAGTCCTGTCAAACGGGATTGAGAATTTTAGAGCTTATTTCTTAGCCCTATATTATCTGTTGTGGCTTCTCAAATGCCAGAACATACAGACAGGTTAAAATTAATATTAAAAGTCCTACGGTTTTGAGCCATTAAGGACTTGAGTGTTTGTCCGCTTTCAAAAAGAGGAAAGAAAGAAACAAAAAATAAGGAGAGGAGGGCAGGGGGTGGGGTTGAGTTGATAATGCTCTGTGGAATTTGTTAAAATGAAAAGTAGTTAAGATGTTTCTTGGTAAGAATTATAAGTCTGTATTCTATATCTTGAATAACAGGCTTGTAATATTATTTGTTTTTTTTAATTTCAAATCGAGTTAAAAAGTGGAACCTTTCAGGATCACCAATAAAACCAAATAGATGAGCAAGTAAGAGGAACACGAACAATAAATCTCAACACTTTTTACAAATAAAAGGATTAAGATGTAAGCCACGAAGGCCGTGGTAATAAAAACAATATGTACAGTTTGGCGACTAGTGGGCCTTGGGTGAGGATATGTTGTCTAGAAGGTAGTCGCTGGAATCAGGAGGGATGGCGGGAGCCACTCGACCTCAAACTGAAACACGCTGATGTGATAATCTGGGCTTAGTTATACCCACAGCCCCATGTCCGAGTCCCTGACCAGTCGGCACAGCAGCAAGCTGTGTGACCAGCCTAGAGAACTGCTACTGCGCAGATAATCCTGGGGACTCAGACCATGGAGCTGCATATGGTCATATAAGGTTTTAAAGGTAATTCTATTTGTAGCGCATGGAGCGAAAATGTGTTGAAATGAATAGGGTTCTCCACAATGGCAGGACTTGTTAAAGATATGGAAGCGGCAGCCGCCGGCACGGAGGCGTCTGAAGATAGTGAGGAGGTTTGTTGGGAGATCGGGGTGTAGATCGTTCATATCAATGGGTTGATAGGACAGAGATGTTACGTACTGACTTCGAATGAGTTTACGGATTTTACTGTAGAACTCGGTTACTGAGTAGCCGATGTTAGTGTTAGCTGGGCTAGATTCTGCCGCTTCTTTGGCAGCGACATCCGCCAGTTCATTTCCCCGGACCCCTACGTGAGAGGGGACCCAGAGAAATGATACGGATGTGCCGGATGAGATTAACTGGTGACATATAAAGAGGATTTCTCTTTGTAGCTCTGCCCGATTTGATGTGTTTCGATGCAGAGCTTGTAATGAAGAGCGCGAGTCAGAGCAGAAAACTACCGCACGCGGTGTGACTGGGAGGTCATTTATAAAAGTGCATGCCATGAGCAAGGCAAATAGCTCGGCTGAGAATATGGAGATGTCTTTATTAAGAGTATATTTCCTTGAGATTTTGAGATCTGGGATCACAAAGGCGCAGCCAACGCTGCCGTCTGCAAATTTGGATCCGTCAGTAAAGACTTTTAAATGCTCCGAGAATTTGTAGTTTAGGGTTTCTTTTGTAACAGTAGCTAGGTAGACGGGGTTATCTTTTTTGGTAGTATTATCTTCACTGTCGTATATGATAGTAGGGGTTTCCTCAAGCCAAGGCGGGTAGGAGGGCGGGGGGACCCTGGCCAGCTCACTGACCTTCACCCCGCTATCGGCTAGGATGCGGTTTACTGTGTCGGATAAGGGTAGCGTTTTGGCCAAGAGTTGAGTGCTATGTTTGGTGTTGGCCTCATAATTTTGGTGCTGAGGAAAAAAGTCAGTCAGAACCTCGCAGGCAGAGTTCTCTACCGCGTGGGCTCTGACAGCATACTGAGCTGAACGGAGTTTTATCTCATCCACAAGGGGCAGCCACCCACACTCGCTGTAGACTCGACTCTTACTCGCTTGTTGGGAGAGTCCCAGAGCTATTTTGAGCGCCCTGCACTCTATAATAGCCAGTTTTTTCATGAGCGCCGGGCGCGTCGCGAAATAAGCTTCGCACCCGTAAATGAGGCGGGAGCGAATTAATGCCCGCACTACCTCTGTGACACACTTACGCCCTCTGGCCCAGGATTGGGACGCCAGGTAGCGTATGATATAAAGATCCTTGTTGGCCTTATTGATCAGATGTTCGATATGACTGGTCCAGTTAAGTCGGGTATCGATGATAACGCCGAGGAACTTAACTTCTGAGCTCGGTTTGATAATATCACAACCTATCTTTATACTGCAGTTCCTGTACAGTTGTCTACGGGAGACAACAAGAAAGACTGTTTTATTTGAGGCTAGTTGGAAGCCGTTGGTGTACATATATTGACAGAGGTTGTCGATTTTAGTTTGGTAAGAAGATAAGTCAACAGTGTTGGTAACTCTGTTATGGCGTGGTCTATTAGTGTCTATTAAGGCGAGGTCGTCCGCATACAGAAGTACACTGGCACCGTCAACCTTAACAGAAGTAATGTCATAGAGCATGATGCTGAATAAGTTTGGCGCGATGATACTGCCCTGGGGAACCCCCATGTCCAGCGCATGGGTTTCGGACACCGAAGAGCCCACCCGGACAGACATCTTGCGATTGCTGATGAAGTTTTTGATGAATTGGTACATGTGGCCAGAGACACCGATTCTGCCGAGTTTTAGGAGTAGACGAGCATGCCAGACGCTGTCGTACGCAGATTTAATATCAAAGAAGGTTCCAAGAAGAGAATTATTACTATGTGCCAAGGTCTTTTTGATTTTTTCAGTGACGTGCACAATGTGGTCCGCACACGAGCGACCTTGCCTAAAACCTGCCTGGCATGTAGGAATGATATTGTGTTTATTGAGGTGGAACTCCAGCCTCTGGTTCACCACACGCTCAAAGATCTTGCTGAGGTGGGGGGTTAGTGATATGGGGCGGTAACTGCCAGGTAGATTGCCCGGTTTTCCGCTCTTCAATACTGCTACTACTTGTGAGTCTGACCACGCTGCGGGGATAGTATCCTTTAACCAGCATAGGTTGAAAAACTGAGTGAGCAACTTAACAAAGTTAGGTGGTAGATGTTTTATCATGTGATATGATATTGGGTCTAAACCTGTGGATTTTTTTGGGTCTTTCACAGAAGAGATGGCGTTTTGGACTTCTTTTGCCTTAAACATGCAGTTTATAGGCAACTGGTTGTCATCTGGGGGGTATGTGAAACCCTTCTCCTGATCTAACCTATAATTGAGTCGTTCAGTATCTAGGGATTTTGATTGACTATTTTTGGCAAAGGTATCTGCTAATAGGTTTGCCTTTTCAGAGTCAGTTGTGGTCATTTTATCACCCGATAGTAGTGGCTTTTCTTTAGTTCTGTATCTACATTTAAATCTGCGGATTTTCTTCCAGATTTTGCCACAGTCTTTGTAATCTTTAGTTTCTTTGTGGACAAAGTTTTCCCAGTTTTGAAGTTTAGTCTCAGCGGTGATCTGGTTAAATTGTATTTCAGCTGACTTCATATTCGTGAAGTTAGCGTCTGAGCAGTGCCTGAGATATGTCCTAATGTGATATCGCTTGTTTGCCAAGGCTTCATCACAGTCTGCATTCCACCACTCATTCCTTTTGGCCTTACAGTTAGGATTTACTGATTTAAGCGGAATGTGATTATTGGCATACAGACAGACAAAAGCCGCTAGACCCCATCACAAACAGAACTCTACAATCAACAGGGTTTTTTCCCCACACACACACACAAACACACACACAGAGAAGCCGTATATATATATGCATATCTGTATCTATAAATATATAGAGATAGGTGAGAGTGTATTTTTCGCGTGGCTATAAATTGATTCGACCTTTTCACTTTGACAGTAAGAACAACTTACGGGTGCAAGGGAAGCGTTCTGGACAGCGCAGTGACATTCTAAAAATAGTCACTCTCAGAAACGGGAATTTGGGGTGAACGGCGCGACAGAGACAGACAGCGTGGCGGTTCACCACAATCACCTTTGAAAGGCGAAGTCCTGTCAAACGGGATTGAGAATTTTAGAGCTTATTTCTTAGCCCTATATTATCTACTGTGGCTTCTCACATGCCAGAACATACAGACAGTTAAAATTAATATTAAAAGTCCTACGGTTTTGAGCCATTAAGGACTTGAGTGTTTGTCCGCTTTCAAAAAGAGGAAAGAAAGAAACAAAAAATAAGGAGAGGAGGGCAGGGGGTGGGGTTGAGTTGATAATGCTCTGTGGAATTTGTTAAAATGAAAAGTAGTTAAGATGTTTCTTGGTAAGAATTATAAGTCTGTATTCTATATCTTGAATAACGGGCTTGTAATATTATTTTTATTTTATTTCAAATCGAGTTAAAAAGTGGAACCTTTCAGGATCACCAATAAAACCAAATAGATGAGCAAGTAAGAGGAACACGAACAATAAATCTCAAAACTTTTTACAAATAAAAGGATTACATACAGACAGACAAAAGCCGCTAGACCCCATCACAAACAGAACTCTACAATCAACAGGTTTTTTTCCCCACACACAAACACACACACACACACAGAGAAGCCGTATATATATATATGTATATCTATAAATATATAGAGATAGGTGACAGTGTATTTTTCGCGTGGCTATAAATTGATTCGACCTTTTCACTTTGACAGTAAGAACAACTTACGGGTGCAAGGGAAGCGTTCTGGACAGCGCAGTGACATTCTAAATATAGTAACGTAGAAACGGGAATATGGATTGAAGCCACACGAAGGAAGGGAGATCAACGGGGTGAATCGCGAGACAGAGACAGACAGCGTGGCGGTTCACCACAATCACCTTAGAAGGCGAAGTCCTGTCAAACGGGATTGAGAATTTTAGAGCTTATTTCTTAGCCCTATATTATTTGTTGTGGCATCTCAAATGCCAGAACATACAGACAGACAAAAGCCGCTAGACCCCATCACAAACAGAACTCTATAATACATAGGTTTTTGCCTACACACACACACAAACACACACACACACAGAGAAGCCGTATATATATATGCATATCTGTATCTATAAATATATAGAGATAGGTGAGAGTGTATTTTTCGCGTGGCTATAAATTGATTCGACCTTTTCACTTTGACAGTAAGAACAACTTACGGGTGCAAGGGAAGCGTTGTGGACAGCGCAGTGACATTCTAAAAATAAATAGTAACTTACAACTGAACGGGAAAGCCACACGAAGGAAGGGAGATAAACGCCAAACACTGGAGAAGATAAGGAAGAGTTACTTATAATGGTGAAATGAACACAAAAACGAACATGAGTTTAGCGCTGCGCGCTGAGAGCACGTGTTGAAATATCTCATCGATGATATTGTGTCCGGGGTGTAGCTGAATACGGTGTCCAAATTTGAAAAAGAACCACCGAGAACTTTGGCGTTGTGATGTGGTGTAGCGGCTATGGTGTGTCGGTATGGGGGCCCGGGTAAGCTGAGGTGGAACCAAAATAGCTGAGGTGGAACCAAAATCGGTTCCGCGCTGCGCGCTGAGAGCACGTGTTGAAATATCTCATCGACCAGGTTGTGTCCAGGGTGTACCTGAATATGATCACCAAATTTGAAACAGATCCATCGAGAACCTTGGCCGCGCATCGCGCACAGACACACAGACAGACACACAGACACACAGACACACAGACACTAGTCGTATATATATATAGATAGATGGTGGTGTTATACTGAATAAAGCGTGTGACAAAAAGGTCCAGTGACGCATGACACTTGCAGGCACAGGCGCACAAACACACGAAGAGACAGACAGACAGGCTGACAGACAGACAAAACGGACACACTAACACCCACACACGCACACACATACACACATTCATACACACACACACACACACACACACACACACACACACACATACACACACACACGTTTTTGTGCATATACTAATGTGCACAAACACGCCCACCCGCCCACCTCCATGCTCATATGCACCCACATGCACACACACACACACACACACACACACACACACACACACACACACACACACACACACACACACACAGCGCGCGCGCGCACATGTGTGCCTACTATGAGGCTGTCTATCTCTTCGTGTGTTGTGCGCCTGTGTTTGCGTGTGTCCAAGACGGCCATCAAGACCTGCGAGCTAGATCCCCTGCCAGGCTTCCTCTTCACCAAGTGTCTGGACAAGCTCCTGCCGTCTATCACATATATCATCAACATATCCCTGGCCACAGGCGTCGTTCCCGACTGCTTCAAGTCTGCCGTTGTCCGCCCACTCATCAAGAAGCCCGGCCTTGACGTCAACGAGTTGAAGAACTACCGTCCTGTGTCCAACCTGCCCTTCCTCTCCAAGCTTCTGGAGCGTATCATCCTGGAGCAGTTGAGCGCCCACCTGTCTCGGAACTCGCTGATGCCAGTGTACCAGTCAGCGTACCGCCCTCACCACAGCACCGAGACGGCGCTCCTGCGAATCACCACGGATCTCCTGAACGCAACAGATAGCGGTCTCGTCTCTGCCCTTGTGCTGCTGGACCTTTCCGCGGCCTTCGACACGATCGACCATCAGCTACTCGTCGATCGCCTCAGTTCCACGTTCGGCATTCACGACACCGCCCTCTCTTGGTTTAGGAACTACCTCCAGAACCGCTCTCAGACTGTCACCACTGATTCGTTCTCTTCTCAGCCTGTCCCTGTCCGCTTCGGCGTCCCACAAGGATCTGTCCTCGGCCCTGTCCTTTTCACCCTGTACACCCAACCCCTCTCCCTGGTCATCGAACGCCACGGCCTGAACTACAACTCCTTTGCCGATGACACGCAGCTCCAGAACAGCGCCAAGCCGGAGGACGTTGACGATCTCCTTGGATCCATCTCCAGTTGTTTCACTGACATCAAGAACTGGATGACTGAGAACAAGCTGAAGCTGAACAGTGAGAAGACGGAGGCCCTTCTCGTTGGAACACGACAGAAGATTGCTTCCCTCACTGTGACCGACCTCCAGCTGGATGACGCGACTGTTCCATTCTCCCCTGCTGTCAAGAGCCTTGGCGTCTTTCTCGACTCCACTCTCTCCATGCAGACACACATCTCCTTCATCATCAAGACCTGCTTTTTCCACCTACGACGCATCGCCTCCATCCGTCGCTACCTCACCCACGACGCCTGTGTCAAGCTGGTTGTCTCCCTCATCTTCAGTCGTCTGGACTACTGCAACTCCCTTCTGGCTGGCCTCCCCGCCTCATCCATTCATGGCCTACAACGAGTCCAGAACGCCGCTGCCAGGCTGACGTTGAGGAAGACGAAGCGAGACCACATCACCCCCCTACTTCGCTCCTTGCACTGGCTCCCTGTCAACACCCGAATCTCCTACAAACTGTCCACTCTGGTCTACAAGTGTCTCAACGACTCTGCTCCCGAGTACCTTCAATCCTCCCTGGACCTGTACACCCAGCCCTCCGACCGTCCCCTTCGTTCTGCTGCTGACCCTCTCCGCCTCCACATCCCTCGCTCGAAACTCGCATCTGCTGGTCAGCGTGCATTTCCCTCCGCGGGCCCCTCCGTCTGGAACTCCCTGCCGCTTGAGCTTCGCCAGAGCCCCTCTCTTGACGCGTTCAAGAGTAGGTTGAAGACTCAGTTCTTCCCGTAGCTGGCTGCGACTTTCATGCTCGACGTGATGTGTTGTGCCCCAAAAGACATTCTTGTGCTGTGCTCTGTGAGAGGTGTTTTCTTTGTGCTTAATATTATTTTGTTTGGACCTAGCTATTGATGTGTACATTGTTGTTAAACAGTTGTATGTTTACCAGGGTTTGCTAGTGTGTGATAGGGTTCGTGTCCGTCTGAAGATGTTAGTTTCTTTGTTAGTCCTGTGTTGACAACTCTTCGACAAGCGCTTAGAACTGTACCCACGGAATACGCGCTATATAAGCTTCATATATTGATATTGATATTGTCATGATTCACTGAGTCTTTTTGTCACTGCGTGTCTAACGTAGTTTCCAATTGTTTTTCAAGCTGGAGCATAATCGTTATTTTATTCTGGCATACCACATGTGTCCAGCAGCTCATGTTAAATTTGAATTAACCTTACGCCTTTTGCTTATTTAAGTTGTAGATAATTTACTCTGTTCAGTGATTAATTGTTTGTTTGTTTGTTTGTTTGTATTTTTACACGAGTGGGACAAAACGCACATCGTCTGTTATCGGTATGTTCTTATAAGGTGTATTGGATGAATGTATCAATCCACCTCAAATGCACACTTTATCGTGGGAATGTAAGCTGTAAGAATAACGTTTTTTTTGTTTTATATTGAGGGCTGTCCCGTATTAAAATGTAATCCTAAACAGCACACCATGTTTATATTCGTTTTAAAGATACGGTTAAGTAGCTCTTTGATTGTGTAGTCCATAGTGCCTCAGCTCACGCTTTCGTCTAATATTTGTAAACACTCCAATCATGGTAATTTTATCCTTGTTTACTATTTATTGTCCCGTAAAACGTTTGAAAAACTGAAAAATCCGACAAAACATTCTCATAGAAAAAGTCTGAATCACAAAATCTTTGTCACCACAAGCATAAAACTGATCTTGGCAGAGTCTTGATTTACTTTTAGAAAGTTGCTCAAGTAATGAGCTAGAGCAACAACAACAAATAACAACGAGAAAAAGACAAAGAAAGAAACACACACACACACACACACACACAAACACACACATACACACACACACTCACACTGACACACACACACACACATACACAAACACACACACACACACACACACACACATACACACACCAAAAAATTAGAAAAATTGAACAAAAGACAGATTTTTTCGAAAAGCTTTACTAACGTGATGTTTCAGTCTGTATAATGCAAACATATTAGTTCATGAATAATCATTTATACTTGATCTGTGTCTGTTTTACATTACAGCAAAATAAGGCAAAAGCTGTAGATTAAGACAAATGAACCTATACAAGCGTTTAAAGTACACGCAATCACAGACACACACAGACACAGACACACAGACACGGACACACACATACATACACACAGACACACACACAGACACACAGGCACACACACACACACGTACACACACACACACATGCACACACACACACACACACACACACACACACACACACACACACACACACACACACACACACACACACACACACACACACACACACACACACACGCGCACACATAGACACACACACAAATTAACGTCTACATGTAATCATTCCTTCCTTCAAGGAATAATTCACGAACACAAATGATGATGATTGAACAAATCATACCCAACTTTTATAAGCAAAAGCACGATAAGCGAAATTTGGTTTGTACACACATAAAATAAATGTGTATCCCAAAAACTTGTGTGATATCTGCTTTTCAACTTATCTTTATCTGAATGAATATGCGGGGTTTTTAGTATCTCTTTTGGTTTGAATACAAACAAAATACACGTAAATATAACAAGCTTGCTCGCTCTATGGTGAAGCGCTACATACAAAATGTACAGCCAAAATGCATAAATGTAAATGAACAAAACATTATTTTGGCAATTGGGGATAAACATCTTCCAATGTGAAGATTGTTTTTTGAATGTTTTTTTATACCTCAGTTGCATGCACGCTGCTTTAAATCCTCCTTAAACACTTTGTACCCCACCTATGTTGACCAAGATGTTTTTAGCCGAGACGTGCTGCAGCAGGTCACTCAGAATTGTAAATGCTGTGTTGAGAGTGTGTTTCAACACGCTGGAATGCAGGCGTTAGATCGACGTTACAGCAAGCAACTGAAGCTAACAGTCTGAGCAGAATGGGATATGTGCCGAATGAGAGCAGATGCAATGAAGTGACTATGTGTGTACGGATATATCCGTACCTGGTCAGATAGAGCCATATGAGTGGTTACGGATCTATCCGTACCTGTAAGACAATGAATTAACTGTTTTCTTCTTCTTCTTTTTTTGTCTTTTTTTTTCTTTCCTTTTTTTCTCCCTCTTTTATGAATAGGCGGTGAGCATCCTTCTTTATTGGTCTTTTTTTAAATTTATTTTTTTACTCAAAACATCAAGGTATAGTACACGCACAAAAAAATGACATTTTCTATTTTACAATTACACAGTTACACCTTATATTAACAATTCAATTCGTCTACTTAATATTTGAAACTCAAAAATTACAAGCACTGATCCACGACAAGTTGTTTTTCTAAAAATACTAACACACATTTTCCCAATTATTATTACGTGATTTACAAAATGTCTTATGTCTTGATACCTGAATATTACATCCTGCATTTTAAACTTAATCCTTAATCCAATCGTTTCCTCTATCCAATTTTCTATCTTCGACCAAAACAACTTTACCGGTATACACTCATAAAAAAGACGTTCAACAAAATCAACTTCCGTACAATATATACAACATCTGTTATTCTCTCTGACTTGCATTTTACATAATAACATTGGTTGGATAAACGTTTTGTAACATTTTCCATTGCAATTCTCTTTACCTCACTTCTTTAGAAACATAGGCAAGGGTCCAAATTTCCTTATCTTCTTGTACACCAAACTTCCTCAACCAAAAATTACATACACAAGGGTTTTCTACAGCAGTAATTTCACTTTTCTTTTCTATAATTCTTCTTATTAGGCTTATTTTTTTATCATATTCAGGCTACCATCAAACAACTGCTTATCCATCTGTTCAACAATATTTTTATTTTCAATTCGATTATTCCATAATTTGGCGCTTCCGGTAGTCGTTGTCGTTTATCAATGTCCAATGTGAAGTTCACATTTCAAAACATCCTTAAATATGTGGTCTCAAAATGACAAAGCATGACACTTGCAGGCACAGGCGCACAAACACACGAAGAGACAGACAGACAGGCGGACAGACAGACAAAACGGACACACTAACACCCACACACGCACACACATACACACATTCACACACATACGCACACACACACACACACACACACACACACACACACACACACACACACACACACACGTGTTTGTGCATATACTAATGTGCACAAACACGCCCACCCGCCCACCTCCATGCTCATATGCACCCACATGCACACACACACACACACACACACACACACACACACACACACACACACACACACACGCGCGCGCGCGTGCGCATATGTGCCTATCTGTGAGGCTGTCTATCTCTTCGTGTGTTGTGCGCCTGTGTTTGCGTGTGTCATGATTCACTGAGTCTTTTTGTCACTGCGTGTCTAACGTAGTTTCCAATTGTTTTTCAAGCTGGAGCATAATCGTTATTTTATTCTGGCATACCACATGTGTCCAGCAGCTCATGTTAAATTTGAATTAACCTTACGCCTTTTGCTTATTTAAGTTGTAGATAATTTACTCTGTTCAGTGATTAATTGTTTGTTTGTTTGTTTGTTTGTTTGTTTGTTTGTATTTTTACACGAGTGGGACAAAACGCACATCGTCTGTTATCGGTATGTTCTTATAAGGTGTATTGGATGAATGTATCAATCCACCTCAAATGCACACTTTATCGTGGGAATGTAAGCTGTAAGAATAACGTTTTTTTTGTTTTATATTGAGGGATAAAAACGTGTGTGTAGCAGCTCAAGCAGCTAACACTTTCACGTGTTGATTGCAAATGTCTCGGTACATTACACACATTAATGCACTCACAGAAAAATCCAACTTTTTTGTCGTTTCTCTTTACAATTCTGAGATTAAATCGACACAACATTTTCAGGTAAAACTGCATTCTTCATAAGGAGATAACAAATGTTGTTTTCAACACAACTTCGGGCTTTAAAGAAAATAATGGAGGTCGGTCACGCCTTGTATCGAGCTGGGATTCTCTTTCTATTTTGTTCACGACATGAATTCAACGCACAACTCCCATACATGTCACGCTTTTGCAAGCTGTCCCGTATTAAAATGTACCCCAAGCCTAAACAGCACACCATGTTTATATTCGTTTTAAAGATACGGTTAAGTAGCTCTTTGATTGTGTAGTCCATAGTGCCTCAGCTCACGCTTTCGTCTAATATTTGTAAACACTCCAAATCCAACCATGGTAATTTAATCCTTGTTTACTATTTATTGTCCCGTAAAACGTTTGAAAAACTGAAAAATCCGACAAAACATTCTCATAGAAAAAGTCTGAATCACAAAATCTTACCACAAGCATAACACTGATCTTGGCAGAGTTTTGATCTACTTTTAGAAAGTTGCTTAAGTAATGAGCTGAGCAACAACAAAAAATAACAACGAGAAAAAGACAAAGAAAGAAACACACACACACACACACACACACACACACACACACACACACACACACACACGCACACACACACACACACACACACACACACACACACACACACATACACACACCGAAATATGAGAAAAATTGAACCAAAGACAGATTTCTTTGACTGAAAAGCTTTACTAACGTGATGTTTCAGTCTGTATAATGCAAACATATTAGTTCATGAATAATCATTTATACTTGATCTGTGTCTGTTTTACATTACAGCAAAATAAGGCAAAAGCTGTAGATTATGGCAAATGAACCTATACAAGCGTTTAAATTAAACGCAATCACAGACACACACAGACACAGACACAGACACACAGACACGGACACACACATGCATACACACAGACACTCACACAGACACACACACATACAGACACACGTACACACCCACACACATACACACACACACACACACACACACACACACACATAGACACACACACAAATTAACGTCTACATGTAATCATTCCTTCCTTCAAGGAATAATTCACGAACCCAAATGATGATGATTGAACAAATTATACCCAACTTTTATAAACAAAAGCACGATAAGCGAAACTTGGTTTGTACACACATAAATCAAATTTGTATCACAAAAACTTGTGTGATATCTGCTTTTCAACTTATCTTTATCTAAATGAATATGCGGGGTTTTCTTTTTAATTAAACAGCAGGAATACTTCACATAGTATCTCTTATGGTTTGAATACAAACAAAATACACGTAAATATAACAAGCTTGCTCGCTCTATGGTGAAGCGCTACATACAAAATGTACAGCCAAAATTCATAAATGTAAATGAACAAAACATTATTTTGGCAATGGGGGATAAACATCTTCCAATGTGAAAAAAAAAATTACTTTTTTTTCCTCAGTTGCATGCAGGCTGCTTCAAACCCTCCTTTAACACTTTGTACCCCACCTATGTTGACCAAGATTTTTTTTAGCCGAGACGTGCTGCAGCAGGTCACTCAGAATGGTAAATGCTGTGTAGAGAGTGTGTTTCAACACGCTGGAATGCAGGCGTTAGATCGACGTTACAGCAAGCAACTGAAGCTAACAGTCTGAGCAGAATGGGATATGTGCCGAATGAGAGCAGATGCAATGAAGTGACTATGTGTGTACGGATATATCCGTACCTGGTCAGATCAATCAATCCATAGATAGAGCCATATGAGTGGGTACGGATATATCCGTACCTGGGAGACAATGAATTAAAGGCATATGTACGCGCTCCCGTGTTTACAAAGTGTAGTTTGCCCATAATCGATGTCAAACGCACCATAAGACCATATAATGACGATATGTCACCATGCGCGGACCATAATACATGCATTACAGCTTGTTCTAGCCTCTGAAAAAGTGAGGATGTCAACAAAGCCGCGGTGTTAGCTCCCTTGCATCAACGTTACATGTGTTGCCAAATCTATAAATAGGACGATCCAGATCAAAATGAAAATTAACATATCTCAACATTGAAGGGGTCCTAGACCACAATATTTTGCAGGGAACTTAATTTAGCATGTTTCCAGCTGTTGGTAAAGCAATTAGCGTGTATAGTCATCGAGTACATATGCCTTTAAGTGTTTTCTTCTTCTTCTTTTTTTTCGCTTTTTTTCTCCCTTTCTTCATTGGTCTTTTTTTAAATTTATTTTTTTACTCAAAACATCAAGGTATAGTACACGCACACAAAATTGACATTTTCTATTTTACAATTACACCTTATATTAACAATTCAATTTTGTCTGCTTAATATTTGAAACTCAAAAATTACAAACTTTCTTTCTTTTCTTTCTTTATTTGGTGTTTAACGTCGTTTTCAACCATTCAAGGTTATATCGCGACGGAAAATTACAAACACTGATCCACGACAAGTTGTCTTTCTAAAAATACTAACACACATTTTCCCAATTATTATTACGTGATTTACAAAATGTCTTATGTCTTGATACCTAACATATTTGTTGGATAAATGTTATGTAACATTTTCCATTGCAATTCTCTTTACCTCACTTCTTTAGAAACATAGGCAAGGGTCCAAATTTCCTTATCTTCTTGTACACCAAACTTCCTCAACCAAAAATTACATACACAAGGGTTTTCTACAGCAGTAATTTCACTTTTCTTTTCTATAATTCTTCTTATTAGGCTTATTTTTTTATCATATTCAGGCTACCATCAAACAACTGCTTATCCATCTGTTCAACAATATTTTTATTTTCAATTCGATTAATACATAATTTGGGTAGTGCGTTTATCAATGTCCAATGTGAAGTTCACATTTCAAAACATCCTTAAATCTGTGGTCTCAAAATGACAATCCAGGTCAAGGTGTTTGAAAGATAGGACTGATATAAGCTTGTAGAGAATTATTTACAGTGAAGGCGGCTTGAATCCCGACCTACGCTCCCTGCATGACCTTGACATATTCATTCAACACTTGAAGTTTGCGCTGGTAACGTCTTGTTTTCTCCCTCAAGGCTGAGCATACTTTATTTTTAAAGAGGGGTCCAGGGGAAAAAAATAAACGCCTCGGCAAAGATTTGAACCTACGACCTCGAGATTTCGTCCAAGACTTTTTCGGAGATTTGCAGGCTCTGAAGACTGAAAACACGACATCAAACAACTTCATAGGGATCGTCACTAGTACGCTTTAACGTTTCATGCGAGTTCTGGTTGTCTGCTCGCATGGTCTGGTTGACATAGGGGTTGCTGGGCAGCGCAGCATCAGAACCAGCTGTGTTCCCAAGGACACTGTAGTCGTTGTCTGGGGACCGTGCCCCCGGCGTTGTGTACAGCTGTTGGTTAACGTAGTTTGTACCTGCTGATGTTGAGTGTTGGCAAGTCGAAATTCCTGCGTCTTCGTCTGATATGGGCGTGAAATAGAGACTCTGATCTGCAGTAGAAATGCATGTGTCTCTGACACCATGTGCACTTGGCGTTGGGTATGCGTGCTGGTTAACGTTGCTAGAACCTGATTCAGTGTTTGGGCTAGCTGTAATGTATGTGTATTCATGTGATATTGGTGTTAAATAAACACTCTGGTCATCGTGCCCTGAATTTGCAATAACACCAGTCGGTGCTACTGTGTCATTATTTCGAAGTGCTTCCACTGTGTTTTGTGATGTACTGGTCACCGCTGTGTCTGTTCGCTTTGAGTTTCGGAAACAAGTCCTCCACAGGTGCAGACGCTTTCGTCGGTATAGAACGAGGATGACAACTGCCACAACAACGACGACCACAGCCATGACAACACCAACAACTACACCAACCCTGTCTGATGCTTGCTTATCCGCGGAGACGTGTGATGTTTGTAAATGTGGACACGGAGCTTTGATATAATGTATAAAATTTATAAAAATCCTTCCGGCATCTTCGGTGAATTTTCTGGCCTCTACTGTGATGTTAAAGTTATCCTTGCTCTCAATAGGTATACCAGCTGTGTGCCACACACCCATTCCTGCGTCTGCTCCGTTCCAGGCCACCAGTTCGTCACTGTCATCTCCGTCGTCCTCGTCCCTGACTCTGATTAGTAGTACCCTCATGCTGGTGTTGCTTCCGCCGTCAAACAAGTATCGTAACTGCAAACAGTGTGTTTCTTCGCCTGTGCGGCAAGCCGTTCTGCTTGTCACGTTTTCTTCCGATGAACCGGAAGCGCCAAAAGCAGCACTGGATCTTTCATTGTTCCAGCCATTTGATTCAAACTGCCACTCGCACGATGATAAAAGTGTAACCGCAAAAGTGCAGTTGCCTGGTGCATCGCTGACACAGGTAGACTGACTGTCTACAAGGGTGGTAGAGAAGAGAACAGCGAGGTAAAGAGCAGCTGGATGGCACATGGTCTTCCTGGAACAACAGAGGCAGAGATACTCTTTTGTGTATGTTTAGTTCAGTTTTTGTTGTTTGTTGTTTTTGTTGTTGATGGTGTTTTGGTTGTTGTTGTTGTTGTTGTTGTTGTTGTTGCTATAAGATATCTAACAGTTCTAAAACAAATTACACACACACACACACACACACGAACGCTCGCCCGCACACACGCACGCACGCACGCGCACACACACACACACGCACGCACGCACGCACGCACACACACACACACACACACGCACGCACGCGCGCACGCACACACACACACACACACACACGCTGAGAAAAGAACGCATGAGCACACACACACACACACACACACACACACACACACACACACACACACACACACAGGTACACACACAGCCACGCACACAAACACACGCGCGCGCGAAAACTACTTGACCCAAACTATCAATCAATCAATCAATCAATGAGGCTTATATCGCGCATATTCCGTGGGTACAGTTCTAGGCGCTCTGCAGTGATGCCGTGTGAGATGAAATTTTATACGGCCAGTAGATTGCAGCCATGTCGGCGCATATTTACCTTTCACGGCCTTATTCCAAGTCACTGACGGGTATGGAAGACAATTATTAACTGTGCCTAAGCAATTTTGCCAGGAAAGACCCTTTTGTCAATCGTGGGATCTTTAACGTGCACACCCAATGTAGTATACACGGGGGGTGGTTCGGACACCGAAGAGAGTCTGCACACAAAGTTGACTCTGTGAAATAAATTTCCGCCGAACCTGGGATCGAACTCGCGCTGACAGCGGCCAACTGAATACAAATCCAGCGCGCTACCAACTGAGCTATATCCCCGCTGAGCTATATCCCCGCCTATCGAAGGAAAGGCATGAATATGACATTTTCAGAGACAGTAACTTCAACTAGAACTGAACGTACTACTGGACGATATCGTCCTTGTATGGACATAAGTCCGACGAATGCATTTAAAAATGTCCCTCTGTTTGTCATCTGAGTATATTCCTTTCTTCGTGTCCTTTCAAGAACATTTGTTCGATGTCTACGCCACCCCTCATCACCCCGACGTTCAGGGATATGGTTGCAGGACGGCACAGTAGCCGAATACTATACACATCAAAATCGAACGAAAATTCGAAAACAAAAGCACCCAAAGTATACTTGCCTACACAATGTACTTACATGACTAAACTCGGTGCGTCAATAGAATAGCATGTATATTCATGAAGAAACAATAGTCGAAATTCGCAGTAGTCCCATTTTACGCAGCCGCGAGAAGGTAT
>NC_090245.1:36283198-36285698 GCF_037325665.1 Littorina saxatilis | reverse complement strand
CAGTGGAAAAACAGGTCCCTGCCAGACTAACTTGACATGACCTCGTTTACATGATATACACACGTGTGGTTTGAACGATATTTTTATGTAATGGTATATGT
This sequence comes from Littorina saxatilis, assembly GCF_037325665.1. Classification (NCBI taxonomy): domain Eukaryota; kingdom Metazoa; phylum Mollusca; class Gastropoda; order Littorinimorpha; family Littorinidae; genus Littorina; species Littorina saxatilis. The sequence goes on along the minus strand of NC_090245.1, from coordinate 36,285,597 downwards.
TCTATCCCACAACAAGAACTGTTCCGCGAGCGCAGCATCAGAACCAGCTTAGTTCCCAAGGACACTGTAGTCGTTGTCTGGGGACCGCGCACCCGGCGTTGTGTACAGCGGCTGATTAACGTAGTTTGTATTTTCGTGTGATGTTGGCGTCAAATAAAGACTCTGATCTGCGGTCGAAATCTCTTTCTCTTCATGGGCCCTTGGTGCTGTGTGTGCATGCTCGTTAATGGAACTGGAATCTGAGGGAATTGTATTTGGGCCAGTCGAAATGTATGTGTACTCATGTGATATTGGCGTTAAATACAGACTCTCATCTATGTAACCTGATTTTGCACTTGCACCAGTCGAAGTCCCTGGGTTATCATGTCCAACTGCTCTTTCTGTTTTCCGTAATGTACTGGTCACTACTGTGTCTGTTTGGTTTGGGTTGTTGAAACAAGTTCTCCACAGGTGCAGGCGTTTTCGTCGATACAGAACAAAAATGCCAAATGCCAGGGCGACGACGACCACGGCAATGACAACTCCAGTCACTAAACCAACGTTACTTGAAGCTTCCTTATCCGTCGGAGCATCAGCTGTTTGTGATGTTTGACACGGGGACTTAACATATCTTATATAATCTATAATAATTCGTCCGAAGTCTATTCCATATTTCCGGGCTTCTATTGTAACCTGAAAGCTTGCGTCACTCCTAATAGGTAGAAAAGCTACATGCCAAACATCTAACGTACGGCCTGGGCTGTTCCAGATGAGATTTTCGTCCCCGTCTTCATCTCTGATAAATACAGTCAAACTAGAATCGTTTTTTCTGTCAAAACAGATAACGAATCTGTAAACAGGATGTGACTCCTCCAGTAGAACATGCTGTTCTGCTTGTCATGTTTGCTCGTAAAGAACTGCCTGTACCAAAAACAGCACTTGATATGTCATAGGTCCATTCAGAACCAATCGTCCACTTGCACGATGACAGTTCCCTCTCAAAAGTGCAGTTGTCCGGTGCATCGCTGCCACAGGGCTGATCGTCAGCAAGCACGGTGGAGAAGAGGACAACAAGGTAAAGGGCAGCTAGATCCCGCATGGTCCTCCTGAAACACATAAATGTGTGAATGGTACATCTTGATGGTTATTTTGTAACGTGCGCGAATCTTCGGTCATGAGAAATATAGCAAAGAAGCACTGCTTCATGATCTACAATGTTCACCCTGTCGATTCACCCTGATGTTGTTGTTTTTGTTGTTGTTGTTGTTGTTGTTGTTGTTGTTGGTGGTGGTGGTGGTGGTGGTGGTGGTGGTGGAGGCGGTGGTGGTGGTGGTGATGGTGGTTGTCTTGTTGTTGGTCTTGTTGTTGGTCTTGTTTTCGTTGTGCATATATATGTGACCCTCCACCACGGAATGAGTCGGATGTCACCTAGCGCGGTTCTGCGCTTGGCCTTATATACGTCCGGGAAGTGTCAGGTATCAGTGTGAGGGTCACCTTAATCACAGGCTTATAACTCGAAAACTGTTCGCTCTTTTGTAAAACGGTTGTCTCCACTGGATAGAGCATAAAAAAGCTCATCACGAAAATGTAAAAATATAACAATCATGCAAAGGTGACATGCGACTCATTCCGTGGTGGAGGGTCACAATTATTTAGTGTCAAATGTGCCTAAAAGTACTTTAGCAACTTGTTCTGTCCGTGTCCCTGAATTTGTCCCGTATCAGTATCTAACTATGCATTTGTATATTCAACCCCATGGACGAATGTGTTTGCTTCTAACCCCTTCACTGCCCACCCCGTGTGTAATACGTGGTTATTTTTGGTTTGTCGTACGCCCATAACCGTGTCTCATACGTGGGATTTGTGTCGGCGAAATTTCAAACATTTCTGAAAACTAAATGGGAGGTAACCACTGTCCAAGTACTTGTAGGGGTTTTAAACACAGTTCTTTCCCATAGACCGTTCGGATAAGTTAGTTCCACGTGGGGAAAACTTTTTTATAAGTTTTTTCCGATCTATAAGATTCAAAATGGCGTCCGAAAGTCGGACATCAACTCGTAGACCTGTTTTCAAATGATACAGTGTTCTGGAAGCTCTACAAGAAGTGATTTATGGATTACCACACAGAAGAATACTGTTATGGGCTGTGATGTGAGTACCTGATTTTTGACACCACTTTTAGCTGTGTTTGCTGCGGATTTACGGGCTGCAGTGTGTGTGTAAAAGTTTGGAAACTGTAATTTTTGACAAAAATGGTCATTATATCGATTTTTACTATAACAATCACAAACAAAGTCCAAAGATCATGTTATCACATAATAGCCAAGGGTGTAAGCAAACCACATGCCAAAGATCTAAGAGATATCTCAATAAATGATTGAGCAGTGAACAAATTAGTGAACCTACTGAAAAAAGCGAAA
>NC_090245.1:36268198-36278198 GCF_037325665.1 Littorina saxatilis | reverse complement strand
AGTCTGTATCCAATTATGGTGACTTTTGTCTAGTAAAACGATTACGAAAATGTAAAACGCAGAAAGCATTTTCAAGGAGAAGTCTGAATCACGAGATATATTTGTCAGCAGTAACGTGAAACTGATGTGGCAATGTCTTAATTACAATTAGCTCGATCAAGTGTGAGCTACAGAGAAAAATAACAGCGAGGCAGGAACAAAAGAAAGAAAGAAAGAAAGAAAGATATACAATCCGAGAAAACACACAGTCACAAAAATCGTGCAAAATGAAAAACATAGAACAAAAGAAAGATTTTTGCAAAGCTTTACTAAAGTGATGTTTCGGGCAGAATAATACAAAAACAGTAGTTTATGCATGATCATTTATAATTAACCTAGTTCAATTTTACACAAAAAGCAACAAAATCTGTGTGTTTAAACAGATGGATCTATGAAATGTTTCAATCTAATCACACACACACACACACACACGCAGACACACAGACACAGACACAGACACCGACAGAGACACAGACACAGACACAGACACAGACACTCTCTCTCTCTCTCTCTCTCTCTCTCTCTCTCTCTCTCTCTCTCTCTCTCTCTCTCTCTCTCTCTCTCTCTCTCTCTCTCTCTCTCTCTCTCTCTCTCTCTCTCTCTATGTCAGCCACACCATATTTGAAAGGTATACTGCAGGTGCTTCAAGGTGTACTGAAACATCCAGTTCTTAATCGTTGTTAAAACAATCTCCTGCAGACTAGCAAAAAATAATGATATAACAAGAACATAAGACCAAATCTGAACAGCTAACCGTATACAACATTTCCTTTTTTTCAGAGAATAATTCACAAGAACATAAAAGACACAGACGCAAACTCAGAGAAAATGATATACAACTTTGATAAGCAAAAAACACGATGAGCAAAATTTGGTGTGTACTGTTAAAAAAAAGAAGTGAAATATGGTATGAAACATAGTTGCATGATATATTATCTTCAACTAATCTTCATCTAAATAAATATATATTGATTGTTTTGGGGTTTTGTAAAGATACACAGCAGGAAAACGTCCAATATTGTCTCTCATGGTTCGAATACAACCAAAATACACGTAAATATAAACTTCTATTTACAAAGCAAACATTCGTCATTGAGTAACGCTCCATCAAGAAGATTAGATGAACAAAATAAAGTCGACAAAACATTTAGGCAATAGGGGATAATTTCTTCCAATGCAATGGGAAAGAGGGGGTGGGGGGGGGGGGGTTCAAAACAAATTAGTGCAGAGTTGGAGGGTGAAAAGTATGTGTACGGGAATAGAAAATAAAAGTCACACGATTATGTTACCGGTTGGAATATTAAATGTACAATGTCTATGCTCTTGCATAACACATCAGAACAACATACACATGAGCACACACAGCCACGGACACAGACACACACACACACACACACATTTTCAGACACACGCAATATATGCGAATATCTTGCTGTCAAGTTTAGAGAACGGGACATGCAAAAAGTTTTTATTTTTTTATTTATTGTTTAAACAAAATTGTATTAATGTATTTTGAATAAAATTGTGTTTCAACCAAAAAAAGAGTACATCATTTCAGTGTATACCGTTTTAGTATATAATTATATGAAAAGTACATTAGTGTTTAAGCTATCTAGGTTACACGGAACCACTGAACCACACACAGCGAACTTCGTCTGTCACAAGTTTCACCTTCAATGCATTGCATATCCTTCCACACAGGAAAAGTATCACATGTTCAGACCGTCGATCCGGGTTTGGGTCACATGAACCCGGTAGCAATCAGTCTAACATCTGCTAACGTGTGGGTGCCATTTATGTTCCGCGTAGATTAAGTGATTATATTATGTCCGTCACCTTCACTTATTTCCATTGTTAACATCCGTCTGTGCTCAGTTATTGTAATAAAATGAATCACTAGGCCTTTGTGTGGCTGTTAGGCAAAACCAAATGAAGTAGAGTAGAACAATATGAAGAAAAACGAAACAAAATAACAACACAATGTAATGACAGGAAATATTGGAGCTTTAGCTGCATAACACAGAACATTAGAACAGTACAGAAAGAACAAAAGTAACGTGACTTTCAATCAAGCAGTAAGTGTAGTTTATCTTATCAGGTCAAACAGTTCATTTGCGAATGTTTAATCTGGATTCAGTCAATCGTCTGCAACAACCAAACAGATCAAAACACACTTGTTCCTTCTTGACGAGATTCTCAAAACAAGGAAGTCTTATCTCTTTCCGATACGAATAGATTACAAAGGACAAGTCGGACAGGCAAACTACAGGGACTTGCTTGATGTCTCTAACAGTCACTCAGCTTGATGTGGGAGTATTCTCCATCGATGACCTCTAACCTTACATCCCTGTCCACCTCATTGTAAGGGTCATCACTCTCTGCCCCCAGGTGATTGTACACTCCGCCTGAACCATCCTCGTGTGTCTTCAGATCAGACCTCTTTCCTACAAAGTCTAGCGTGTTGTAGTTCCCAGGTAGTCCCTTGGAGACTTTTGCAGTCCGCTGCCCCGTTTGTTCGACTTTAGGTTCATGATATACTCCGAGTGACTGATCGTCTCTCGAAATGGCAGGGTCTTCTTCGAGGATGTGGTACACTCCTTTTGCATCTGCACCTGCTTCCGGATTCATGTCAGGGTCCTTGGCGTAGTGGTACAACCCTGTGTCCCCTCCCTCTCCATGATTGTTCGAATCTTCTTCAAGACAATGGTGAACTCCAGTCACTTCATATCCCGTACCTCTTGCCAGAGAAAAGTCTACTGGTGTGTGTCTATAGTCTCCGTTAGAAGCAGGTGCCAAAGGGTTTCCTCTCCCCCCTGTTTTACCTTTGAGATTTGCATAGCCATTGACGTGTCTTGTCGCTGCAGATCTGGAAGTTAAATGTCCATGTTCAGTCTTGATTTCGTAAGGATCGTCGTCAGTTAATTTCGAAGCGTTAGCCAGGGTTTTGCCGTCAGCAGACTGGCACTCCTGTATGGTAGAGTAGTGGGGAGCTCCCGATTCATCTGTATCTTTGATCACACTATAATAGGTGTCTGAAGGCTGTGATTCTGACGCTGGGAAAGCATGGTTGTTATGTCCTGAAACTGTCGGTGTCACTTTGACGCCATTGACAGCGCGTTTGTCATACTTGCCAACGCTACGCTCTCCGCTATGTGATGTTGCGGTAGGGTTCTTCTCGTTTTTATTTATAAAACACGTCTTCCACATATGCAATCGTTTCCGTCGGTAAAGAATGAAGAAGCCAACTGCAACAACAATGACAACGACAGCGACCACAACTCCAATCACTACACCTACGTTGTTTGAAGACGGTACGGTACTTGTTGGTAAATGTGGACACGGAGCTTTGATATAATGTATAAAATTTATAAAAATCCTTCCGGCATCTTCGGTGAATTTTCTGGCCTCTACTGTGATGGTAAAGTTATCCTTGCTCTGAATAGGTATACTAGCATTGTGCCATGCACCTATTCCTGCGTCTGCTCCGTTCCAGGCTGCCAGCTCTCTACTGTCATCTACGTCGTCCTCGTCCCTGACTTTGATTAGTAGTACCCTAATGCCAGCGTTCCTTTCTTCAAACAAGTATCGTATCTGCAAACAGTGTGTTTCTTCGCATGTGCGGCAAGCCGTTCTGCTTGTCACGTTTGCTACCGATGAACCGGAAGCGCCAAAAGCAGCACTGGATCTTTCATTGAACCAGCCTTTTGATTCAAATGACCACTTGCACGATGACAGCCCATTCGCAAAAGTGCAGTTGTCCGGTGCATCGCTGAGACAGGTAGACTGAACGTCAGCATGGTTCGCAGTGAAGAAGACAGCAGAGTAAAGGACAGCTACTTGCCACATAGTCTCCCTGGAACAGAGGAAAATGTTGTCGACATGTATATGATGTCCATAAGCCTATATGTAAGGGGTGGTGCGAGAATGGGGACCCGGTGTGAAACAGGCATAGCAGTAGGTCAGTATTCATAATATCTCAATAATAATAAACTCTATAACACTTTGTCCAAAAGGAATGTACTAAACTCGAACATGTTTTTTTGTATACTTCTAAATGTGCCTCTCATGCGGCACTACAAACAGCAAAGCAGTCTACAAAGTAATTACTAAGATTTACAAGTATTAAATTCAGTAGCGCACACACACACAGGTACGGTGCAGATTGGAAGAGCCCTGCTTTGTCCTCTTACACAAGCCAAGGAGGTGGCATAAACGCTAATAAGCGGTGCTTGTTCATATTATTTTTGGCAATTAGCGTTTACAAAAAAAGTACTTCCCCTTTGTAGCCCCATATGTACACTAAACAGCTCATACCTCTTCAAAAGAAGCCTACTAAGGTTTCTTGGATTGCCAGATCGGGTTTTGACAGAGTTGAATAGATTGTTTTAAAAGTTTATTTGGCAGAGAAAGTGTTCGAATAAAAAAGCATTTGAAAAAGTTAAAAGAAAAGTAATGGAGAAAGAAATAAGTGAAGGTGAGTTGAAAATGTTAAATGTGCACATTATGCAAGTCTTTTGATTTACAATGGGTTGGACGATTGTATAAAAAGAAGGGAGACAATTGGACGTTTATACCACTATGGTTTCTTGGACATGTTGTTTCAGATAATGGTTGTTTTGATTTGAATGTTAAACCGAGTAAGGAATTGAATTTGACAATGATTGGAAGCCCATTTTGGCAGAGGGTAGTGTGGACACATTTAAATTACACGCTTAGGATGGAACATGACAATATTGATGTACACAATTTTTATAAACAGATTTTGTGGAGTAATGATTTGATTCGGTATAAAGGAAAAATGTTGTTTTATTCGGTTTAAACAATGTTTTATTAAATCAAACATGATACAAAAATACAACGATAAGCAATAGGGACACGAACTCAAGCGAACGCTTATATTACGCGCCCTACGTAGTAGGAAAATAACACACATATTATGTCGGACAAGTATTACTTATAAATTGTGGAACTATCTACATGAAGAGCATAGTTAAAGCAAATCAGAAAGAATAAGAAAAAGCTAGCATGAGGAAGAGAGGGGATGGTGGAGGTGGGAGGAAAGAACGGTAGGTACATATAAAAGATGAAGGTGGTTAGCGCATACAAAAAAGAATATACATAGTACATTACAAACCATAATCCTGTGACAAATAAGCAGTAGCTCGCTAAATATATATTTGAAAAATGCATATAAAATAAGGGTTGTTGGCATGAATATGGGTACTGAGTCAAATCAACAAAAACGACCAGATTCATGGATAAACGATTGGACACTTTCAAAAATAAGCTTGTTGGTGCAAAGAGAAAGGTTTTCGCTACCATTTAACAATATTTCAACATGTCTGTAATAAACAGGAAGTGCGTTTATTGTAGACAGGCGAGCATCTACGTACAAAGGACAATGTGTCAAATAATGGTCAGCTGTTTCGTTCAGGTAGCCGCAAGCGCACTGTGGGTTTCCCTGTAGGTGGCGTTTACACAGGTCAGAATTCAAATTACTCATGTTTAGGCGCATTCTGCAGTGGTGAATCTCTTCCAGTCTGTTACCACAGTAATAATAGGCAGGTACGTTATAATCAGGAGTAGATAAATAGCGTTTGAAATCGCTGATTGAGTTAGTTGTTTTGATGTTGTCTGGCAAGGTGTTCCACAGGACAGTAGTATAGATGGTATAAAAGATCGACGGTATAGTTCAGTTTTGCACATGGGGACTCTTCTTTCTAATGGTCTTCTATGATGGTAGGGGTTAACATCAGCAGTTAAAAGTGGCAAGAGATGTGATAAGTAATGAGGGCATTTGCCATATACCATCTTGTAATATAAAATCAGTTTGTGTCTGCTCCGTCTTTCTTTTAGGTTACAAATTCCGCTTTCTTTATACAGTTTTTCGTGGCTGGTGCCACGCACACCACCAATTACAGTCCGAATAGTTGTTTTATTCCTATTGGAAAAATGCTGGGATTGAAAGAGTAAATGATTTGTTGATAGTGGAAGAAAAGAGATTAAAGTCTGCAGCAGAGGTATATATATACAAATTGGAAAGAACAATGCAAATATTTTATTGGATTATTGGGCATTAATAAATGCACTACTCATTTTGTGGATTAATTGGTTTGAAAATAAAGACATTATTGTACAGATGGATAAGCAGATGTTTGATGGTAGCCTGTATATGAAAAAAATAAGCCAAATAAAAAAAATAATAGAAAAGAAAATTGTAATTACTGCTGTAGAAAAACCTTGTGTATATAATGTTTGGTTGAGGAAGTTTGGTGTACAAGTAGATAAGGAAATCGGGACCCTTGCCTATGTTTCCAAAGAAGTGAGGTTAAGAGAATTGCAATTGAAAATTTTACACAACATTTATCCAACAAATATGTTATTATGTAAAATGCAAGTCAGAGAGAATAACAGATGTTGTATATGTTGTACGGAAGTTGATTTTGTTGAACTTTTTTGTTGTTGAGTGTATACCGGTCAAGTTGTTTTGAACGAAGATAGACATTTGGATAGAGGAAAAGAATGGATTAAGGGTTAAGTTTATAATGCAGGATATAATATTTGGGTATCAAGACACAAGTTGTTGTAAAAACATGAGAAATTTTGTAAATCACGTGATATTGATTGGGAAAATGTGTGTTAGTATTTTTAGAAAAACAACTTGTATACGTGGATCAGTGCTCGTAATTTTTGAGTTTCAAATATAAAGTAGAAAAATTGAATTGTAAATATATGTATTTCCATTGTAAATAGAACATTTCCATTTTCGTTAGTGTATTTTATTACCAATTCAGTGGCTTTTTGACCAATCAGGACGGATTCTAGGTGACCTGTTAAATGTTATAACGTTCAGGCAGGGACCCTTTTTGTTTATCAAGCTAAAAATTGACAAAACAAAGTAAAAATTTAAATCAACAATATCAGCGTGATTTATTCTAAAGAATGACACTTCAAATACTGTCAGATAATACTCTCTTTTTGTAAAAAATACCGAAAAGCGAGTTTTGCCGGTGGGTGCTGTACGGAACAGCAAGGCACCGCCCATCCTCTAAGTGTGCAGTGCCGACCTGCTCACTTGAAATCTAAATGATCAAAGTTCAGAAAAATCAAGTGAAACTGCGTCACTCGCTTTAAAACTGCGTCACTCGCTTTACGTCAAATGTATCTTTACGTCATTTCCCATCGGCCTGGAGTCGGTTCTAAATCTGTCCCTCTCTGTTCAACAAGAAAACCCAAAGCAACCGACACGCATGTTCAACATGGCTTATCTTGTGAGATTGTTGTGTGTCAATATCTATGGTCAAACGCATTTGACCTGTGAATATTCATCACGTAATGGGTGTGACTCTGATTGGCTGACCCAGGTCACGAGAATTCTTTGACTGACAGGCATAATCAGGTAGGAGCGCTGAAGTTCCCATTGCGGCTGTTCTGTCTAACTCGCGCGGTCGTTTCGAAATTTCTTTTGGTCGAAACAAACAGTAATAAAACCGTTATTTCTAATATGCTGACTGTTATCAAATGATAACAGGCATGTCTCACAAACGATATCAGCATTCGCCTAAAAGGCTCATGCTTGATATCTTTTTTCTCGACATGCCTGTTATCATTTGCTAACAGTCAGCATATTAGAAATAACTCATAATACCTCTTTGGTTGGTGTTAAAAAAATGTTAAAAGAAAAAAAGACCAATGCAGAAGGATGCTCACTGCGTCTATTAAAAAAAAAAAAAAAAAGGAAACAGTAAAAGGAAGGTTTGAAGCAGCCTGCATGCATGCAACCGAGGTAAAAAAAAAAAAAAGGTTTCTGTATATTCTTGGACCGTCAAAATGTTACAATTGTCGGGACAATTCAACGCGCATCCAACATTTTAAGAACACGTTTATGCATGCTCATCAAATTGGCGTGTCGTTGTGATTGCGTATCATCTTCTGCGTCCCTAAGAACAATAACATCTATTGTGTTATTTTCTTATCTATCCCATCACTGTTGTAGAGGCTGCAAAGTAAAGGCACAACCTTCTTGTAAAAACAGCTCGGCTCACCATTTCAGATCTTCATACTTTTACATGTTATAAGACCATCCCTCCACTTTGACACATTCCAAACATCAACACCCCGACTGCTGGCTGCAGTCATTTGATTTTTGTCGGTGTTATTTTTTCTTTAATAAACACTACCAGTAGTTTTTACAAAATTAATATATCATAAAATTTCAAGTGAGCCCAGGGAACACACATGCTGTTCATGTTTGGTATGTGGCCAAGCAGAGGTACGTATGATTTTATTGCATGTAAAAAGCCTTGCCAGATCTGTGACGGTGAGCCAACACGGGAAGGACTTTCCTAGAAGTCTTTCCAGCTAAGTCCAGCGTGTTGCAGTTCCCCGTGTGTCCCTTGGAAACTTTGACGGCGGAAGTATTTTGCCGTCCCATGTTTCCGTCTGCAGGCCCACGACAGTCTGATCGTTTTTCTATTGAAATGGCAGAGTATTCTTCAAGGATGAGGTAGATTCCTTTTCCATCTCCACTTGCTTCTGGGTTCATGTCAGGGTCTTTGGCATAATGGTACAACCCTGTGTCCCTTCCCTTTCCATGATTGTTCGGATCTTCTTCAAGACAATGGTAAACTCCAGTCACTTCACCTCCCGTTCCTCTTGCCAGGGAATTGTCTGATGGTGATTGTCTGTTGACTCCGTTAGAAGCAGGTGGCAAAGGGTTTTCTTTTCGCCCGGCCTGTGTTACCTTTGAAGTTTGCATTAGCTTTGGCGTGTCTTGTGGCTGCAAATCCGCTAGTTAAATGTCCATTTTCCGTTTTGACTTCGTTAGGATCGTCGTCAATTACTTTCGAAGCGTTAGCCAGTGTTTTGCCGTCAGCAGACTGGCACTCTTGTATGGTAGAGTAGTGGGGAGCTGCAGAATCTCCCGATTCGTCTGTGTCTTTAATAACGCTGTAATAGGTGTCTGACGGATGTGATTCTGAAGCTGTGAAAGCATGGTTGTTATATCCTGAGACTGTCTGTGTCGCGTCGACGCCATTGACAGTGCGTTTATCATATTTGCCAATGCTGCCCTCTCCGCTGTGTGATGTTTCGGTAGGGTTCTTCTCGTTTTTATTAATAAAACACGTCTTCCACAGATGCAATTGTTTTCGTCGGTACAGGATGAAGAAGACAACTGCAACAGCGATGACAATAACAGCTACAACAACTCCAACCACTACACTTACGTCGTTTGAAGCGTCCGCAGAGACGTGTGGACCAATCGTTGTTGTTCTTTCTTTTTGTACATTCGTTAGTGTTAACGGTGCCGTAGCCTACTTGTTGGTAAAGTTGAACACAGAGCTTTGATGTAATGGATATTATTTATACAAATCTTGCCGACATCTTCAGTGAATTTCCTGGTTTCTACTGTGATGGTAAAGTTATCATTGCTCTGAATAGCTATATTAGCTATATGCCACACACCTATTACTGAAGCCGATGATGTCCAGGCCATAACCTGCACTCGACCGTCATTGCCATCTTCGTCGTCCTCGTCCCTGGCTCTCACTAGTAGTACCCTAATGCTAGTGTTGTTCACTTCAAACAGGTAGTGGATCTGTAAACAGTGTTTTTCATGGCCTGTGGGGCATGCCGTTCTGCTTGTCACGTTTACTTCCGATAAACCGGCTGTGCCAAAAGCAGCACTGGATCTTTCATTGGTCCAGCCATTTGATTCAAATGGCCACTTGCACGATAACAGCCCAACCTCAAAAGTGCAGTTGTCCGGTGCATCGCTGACACAGGTAGACTGGCCGTCAGCAAGGGATGTAAAGAAGAGGAGAGCAAGGTTTGTTTGTTTGTTTGTTTGTTTGTTTGCTTAACGCCCAGCCGACCACGAAGGGCCACATCAGGGCGGTGCTGCTTTGACATATAACATGCGCCACACACAAGACAGAAGTGGAGAGCAAGGTAAACATGC
>NC_090245.1:36218198-36263198 GCF_037325665.1 Littorina saxatilis | reverse complement strand
ATGGTCAAACGCGTCATTGTTAATGTCCAAATAAGGTAAAAGCTGGTGTACGAATAAACTGGGAAAAACCTGCTGAAGAATTGTAATTCTGAGCATGCGCACTCGTTATCAAAATTCGTCACATTCTTGTATTATAGTGACCTTTGACTATTGTAGGGTGGAAGTTCAAAAAGAATCTATTATGTGTGTTATTACTTAAGAGTATACATTATAAATGATACCACCACCATCATTACCCCCCTCTCTCTCTCTCTCTCTCTCTCTCTCTCTCTCTCTCTCTCTCTCTCTCTCTCTCTCTCTCTCTCTCTCTCTCTCTCTCTCTTTCTTTCTCTCTCTCTCTCTCTCTCTCTTTTTTTATATCAGTATTGTAATCTGCATGTGATGTTATGCTCCGGCCTTACTTGTAAGTGAACAGTATGTTATATGTCCGTCTGTCGGTTATGTCCTAATGTATATATATATGTCTTGTATACTTGCCATTTACATATTTATTATACATGTTGAAGGATGAATGAAGATACATTGTAGACGGATGCATGTTATGGATTAAAAGCCCCACGATGATGTGCTTGGCAAATACAACAACAAAAACAAAAAAAACAAAAAACAAAAAAATTCGTCACATCATTCACTTTACGTTTAATTGTGTTAGCGCTGGATCTTCAATAACCAACAAGCGGAAACAAAAATGGCACCCCAAACAAAAGGAGATTGATCACCGGTTAAATCAAACATCTCTAGCTCTAGTCCCATCACATGTGAATGCTCACATACCATTAGAATTCGTTGTCACGGTCCTTGAGAAAAGAATATTTCTACCAGTTTGTTCCTTCACAACTGACAAACACTAAAAAGGCAAGACCTTGAATGTCAAGATTTTGTCGTCTGCATCAAAGAGGGTCCACAGTATTTGTAAGCTGAGAGCGACGATGACAAAATTAATGATTGCAAACAATTAAGGGAATACCACTACAAGCTATTACTTTCTTTATCCTAATATGTACGCGTTGCGAGACAGTTTCCTTTTACTTTACTCCAGGTTCACCGTAAACGTTCATGTGAACTTAAACGATTCAGACTGCCACTTTTGTTTTCACGTGGGTTTGTGTGTGTGGTTTTTTTTTTTTTTTTGGGGGGGGGGGGGGTTGGGGGGGCGGTTTTTTTTTCTCAGAATGACACAAACCAGTTTTGCCAAGAAAGCGTTGCATTGGTGACAGCAAACTACGAAAATAGTTTTTTCCACACACATACACACATACACACATACACACACACACACGCACACATATACAAAAACACACGCACACATTCCGTAACTTGATCAAGTTTCCAATCGTTATTGTGGTCATCTAACACGACACCAATTTAAAAGCAAGTTCTGATGTCCTCAAGGCGGTAAGAAACTGTGACAAATAGAATCGACTAAACTGGCAAATGAACACAACTGATGATGACTCTTGATCTAGACACGTCTTTTAACTTTAAAGATGATGATTGGGATCAGCTTGGTATTCTATTGCCTTGGGATCATTTGTCTGTTTTTGTTCATGCAACAAAACGTACATCGTCCGGAAGCTACCAGTCTCTAGGTGCAACATATGCCAATAATATTGCAACTCGAATGCACACCAACTGTATTGCAGTTTTTTAAGCTGGACCATAACAGTTCTCTTATTCAGGCATTCAACATTTTTGCTGTAGCTCATGTGATTTACGCATTTATCTGATATAATTATGCAAACACGTTACACCCACTGATTGTAATGTAAACTTGTTTTTTTCTCGTGTTGCATGGACCGATTTAACTATATGAATAAGGAAAATGTCCACATCATGTTCAAGGAAAAAACCGACTTCATTACGAGACAACTGTGGCAAGTGTTGATTTACACAAGCTTCACAGAAAATGATTGGAATCGGAAGCGCCTTCTATCGGCTTGAGGTCACAGTTCTTATCAGTGTTTCTTTGTTTGTCTATTTGTGTGATGTGTGTGTTTGTTTGTTTGAGTGTTTTCCATGAGTGGAACAAAACGCATATCGTTCTAGTAAAGTGTAACGGATAAAAATATAAATTCACTTCAAATACACATTTTATCACGGCTTTTTTTAATAACTTATTTGTGTTCTGCGCGTTCTTAGAATCCGGTTTCATTCTAGAATGGACCGGGTCCAGGTTGGAATTCTAACCCTGCGCAAGTACAGGGGTGCCATTCTAGAATGAAACCCTTGTTGCTGGTCCATTCTGAGGAAAGTTGACATGCGTGAAGCATCGCGAGAGTGAATAAAGGGGGCCGTAATGTTTGTAGGTAAGACAGAGTTGTCTTCCCTTGAATTATCTCCACCTGCACCTTCCCTTTGATAAAATGGGGCTGATTTGTCTACCCCTGAAAAAATCCTTTGGCGATCTTGCGATGTCATGTCATGTCAAGAAGTTCAAGTTGACACTCCTGAGTACGCAATAAACAAAGGCAGACCATAGCAAGGGGGACTACCAGGGCGGTAATGTTTGCAGGGCAGTTGTTTTTGTGATGAGAGCCGGTTGCGGCCGCTTGCAATGTCAGCGCTGTCTCCCTCTCGGAAATGTCCGGTTTTTTGACAATTTTTTTGACAGACAGACAGACAGACAGACGGTCAGACCGACTAACCGACAGACAGACCAACAGAAGGACAGAGTGAGTTATAGAGCTGTTGTCACAGGTTTAAAAAAAAGTTGACATTAACAAAAACAGAAATCAACAACAACTTTTGTCTGGTTTTATAATATTATGGGAAAACATTGAAAGCAATTCATAGTAGTAGTACTACCACAACAAATACTCTCAAAGGGGAATTCCATGCCTAAAAGTTTGACAGTTTTTATTTAATCTATCAGAATCCCTGCTTCCAAACTGTGATATGCCCACGTTTCAAACTCTTCATGTATATGAATAAGATTAAAAGTTACAAGCGAGATCGGCAAAACTACACTGTCAGTCCGGAAATTTCCGTTCGTAGCGATCAGTGCTGAGTGTCTCTCAAAATCGTAATCACTTTCAGAACATCACAATCCCAATTCACGATGTCTTTGAGTAAAGTGTAAAAAACCCGAGAAAAAAACCCAACCAAACACACAAAAAACAAAAACAAACAGAAAATCCACATTTGTGGCTTTGGCTGTGTGATAGTCTAACTGAAATGACTATTCCAACTTGGACCCAAATTCCAACCTTGCGCACGGCCGATTCTAGAATGGACCAGCAACAAGGGTTTCATTCTAGAATGGCACCCCTGTACTTGCACAGGGTTAGAATTCCAACCTGGACCCGGTCCATTCTAGAATGAAACCGGATTCTAAGAACGCGCAGAACATTATTAATGTTGAGGTGAAAAACGTGTTTGCAGCAGCAAAACCAGTTAACGCATTCACCTGGCAATTGCAATTAACACGGTACATTGCACACATTAAGGAAAAACATCAACTAATTTCCTATGTTTCAAGTGACAAGGTTGAAAGGTCACAACATTTGCAGGTAAAACCCCAGCCTTCATTGACTGAAATAACTCGCTTGAAAGAAAATAATGGAGGTCGGTCACGCCTTGTATCGAGCTGGGATTCTCTTTTTATTTTGTTCACGACATGAATGCAGCGCACAACTCCAATACCTGTCACGCTTTCGCAAGCTGTCCCGTATTGAAATGTTCCCCAAGCCTAAACAGCACACCCTGCTTATATTCGTTTTAACGATACGGTTAAGTAGCTCTTTGATTGAGTAGTTATTACGTGTCCATAGTGCCTCAGATCACGCTTTAGCATAATATTTGTAAACACTCCAAATCCAATCATGGTAATTTTATCCTTGTTTACTATTTATTGTCCCGTAAAACGTTTGAAAAACTGAAAAATCCGACAAAACATTCTCATAGAAAAAGTCTGAATCACAAAATCTTTGTCACCACAAGCATAAAACTGATCTTGGCAGAGTCTTGATTTACTTTTAGAAAGTTGCTCAAGTAATGAGCTAGAGCAACAACAACAAATAACAACGAGAAAAAGACAAAGAAAGAAACACACACACACACACACACACACACACACACACACACACACACACACACACACACACACACAAAAACACACACACACACACACACACACACACACACACACACATACATACACACACCAAACAATGAGAAAAATTGAACAAAAGACAGATTTTTTCGAAAAGCTTTACTAACGTGATGATACTAACGTCTGTATAATGCAAAACATATTAGTTCATGAATAATCATTTATACTAGATCTGTGTCTGTTTTACATTACAGCAAAATAAGGCAAAAGCTGTAGATTAAGACAAATGAACCTAAACAAGCGTTTAAAGTACACGCAATCACAGACAGACACAGACACAGACACGGACACACACATACATACACACAGACACACACACAGACACACACACACAGGCACACACACACACGTACACACACACACACACACACACACACACACACACACACACACACACACACACACACACACACACATAGACACACACACACAAATTAACGTCTACATGTAATCATTCCTTCCTTCAAGGAATAATTCACGAACACAAATGATGATGATTGAACAAATGATACCCAACTTTTATAAGCAAAAACACGATAAGCGAAACTTGGTTTGTACACACATACATTAAATGTGTATCCCAAAAACTTGTGTGATATCTGCTTTTCAACTTATTTTTATCTAAGTGAATATGCGGGGTTTTCTTTTTAATTAAACAGCAGGAATACTTCACATAGTATCTCTTATGGTTTGAATACAAACAAAATACACGTAAATATAACAAGCTTGCTCGCTCTATGGTGAAGCGCTACATACAAAATGTACAGCCAAAATGCATAAATGTAAATGAACAAAACATTATTTTGGCAATTGGGGATAAACATCTTCCAATGTGAAGATTGTTTTTTGAATGTTTTTTTATACCTCAGTTGCATGCACGCTGCTTTAAATCCTCCTTTAACACTTTGTACCCCACCTATGTTGACCAAGATTTTTTTAGCCGAGACGTGCTGCAGCAGGTCACTCAGAATGGTAAATGCTGTGTAGTAAGTGTGTATCAACACGCTGGAATGCAGGCGTTAGATCGACGTTACAGCAAGCAACTGAAGCTAACAGTCTGAGCAGAATGGGATATGTGCCGAATGAGAGCAGATGCAATGAAGTGACTATGTGTGTACGGATATATCCGTACCTGGTCAGATAGAGCCATATGAGTGGTTACGGATCTATCCGTACCTGTAAGACAATGAATTAACTGTTTTCTTCTTCTTCTTTTTTTTTTCTCTTTTTGTTTTTTTATGAATAGGCGGTGAGCATCCTTCTTCATTGGTCTTTTTTTAAATTTATTTTTTTACTCAAAACATCAAGGTATAGTACACGCACCAAAAAATTGACATTTTCTATTTTACAATTACACAGTTACACCTTATATTAACAATTCAATTCGTCTACTTAATATTTGAAACTCAAAAATTACAAACACTGATCCACGACAAGTTGTCTTTCTAAAAATACTAACACACATTTTCCCAATTATTATTACGTGATTTACACAATGTCTTCTGTCTTGATACCTAAATATTACATCCTGCATTTTAAACTTAACCCTTAATCCAATCTTTTCCTCTATCCAATTTTCTATCTTCGACCAATAAGCCTACAACTTTACCGGTATACACTCATAAAAAAGACGTTCAACAAAATCAACTTACGTACAACATATACAACATCTGTTATTCTCTCTGACTTGCATTTTACATAATAACATATTTGTTGGATAAATGTTGTGTAAAATTTTCCATTGCAATTCTCTTAACCTCATTTCTGTGAAAACATAGGCAAGTGTCCAAATTTCCTTATCTACTTGTACACCAAACTTCCTCAACCAAAAATTATATACACAAGTTTTTTTTTTACAGCAGTAATTACACTTTTCTTTTGTATATTTTTTCTTATTTGGCTCATTTTTATCATATACAGGCTACCATCAAACAGCTGCTTATCCATCTTTTCAACAATATGTTTATTTTCAATCCGATTAATCCATAATTTGGGTAATGCGTTTATCAATGTCCAATGTGAAGTTCACATTTCAAAACATCCTTAAATCTGTGGTCTCAAAATGACAAGTTAGGATAGGACTGATAATCTTGTAGAGAATTATGTACAGTGAAGGCGGCTTGAATCCCGACCTACGCTGCCTACATGACCTTGACATTCAACACTTGAATTTATCGCTGGTAATGTCTTGTTTTCTCCCTCAAGGCTGAGCATACTTTATTTTTAAAGAGGGGTCCAGGGGAAAAAAATAAACGCCTCAGCAAAGATTTGAACCTACGACATCGAGATTTCGTCCAAGACTTTTTCGGAGATTTGCAGGCTCTGAAGACTGAAAACACGGCATCAAACAACTTCATAGGGATCGTCACTAGTACGCTTTAACGTTTCATGCGAGTTCTGGTTGTCTGTTCGCATGGTCTGGTTGACATAGGGGTTGCTGGGCAGCGCAGCATCAGAACCAGCCGTGTTCCCAAGGACACTGTAGTCGTTGTCTGGGGACCGTGCCCCCGGCGTTGTGTACAGCTGTTGGTTAACGTAGTTTGTACCTGCTGATGTTGAGTGTTGGCAAGTCGAAATTCCTGCGTCTTCGTCTGATATGAGCGTTAAATAGAGACTCTGATCTGCAGTAGAAATGCATGTGTCTCTGACACCATGTGCACTTGGCGTTGGGTATGCGTGCTGGTTAACGTTGCTAGAACCTGATTCAGTGTTTGGGCTAGCTGTAATGTATGTGTATTCATGTGATATTGGTGTTAAATAAACGTGCCCTGAATTTGCAATAACACCAGTCGGTGCTATTGTGTCATTATTTCCAAGTGTTTCCACTGTGTTTCGTGATGTACTGGTCACGGCTGTGTCTGTTCGCTTTGAGTTTCTGAAACAAGTCCTCCACAGGTGCAGACGCTTTCGTCGGTATAGAACGAGGATGACAACTGCCACGACAACGACCACCACAGCCATGACAACACCAACAACTACACCAACCCTGTCTGATGCTTGCTTATCCGCGGAGACGTGTGAACCAATCGCTGTCGTTCTTTCTTCTTGCGTTTTTGGCGACGGTACTGTACTTGTTTGTAAATGTGAACACGGAGCTTTGATATAATGTATAGAATTTATCAAAATCCTTTCGAACCCTTGATTGAATATAATTATTGGCCTCTACTGTGATGGTAAAGTTATCCTTGCTCTGAATAGGTATACCAGCTGTGTGCCACACACCTATTCCTGCGTCTGCTCCGTTCCAGGCTGCCAGCTCTCTACTGTCATCTCCGTCGTCCTCGTCCCTGACTGTGATTAGTAGTACCCTAATGCTGGTGCTGCTTCTGTCAAACAAGTATTGTATCTGCAAACAGTGTGTTTCTTGGCATGTGGGGCATGCCGTTCTGCTTGTCACGTTTGCTTCCGATGAACCGTGTGTACCAAAAGCAGCACTGGATTGTTCATTGTTCCAACCATTTGATTCACTGAATGGCCAATTGCACGATGTCAGTCCAACATCAAAAGTGCAATTGTCCGGCCCACCACTGTCACAGGACTGACTGTCAGCGAGCGTCGTAGAGAAGAGGACAGCAGAGTAAAGAACAGCTACTTGCCACATGGTCGTCCTGGAACACAGAAATTGTTTTTTAAATGTTGTCGACATGAAATAAATGGCCACTTGCACGATGACATCCCACTCGCAAAAGTGCAGTTGTCCGGTGCATCGCTGACACAGGTAGACTGACTGTCTCCAAGGGTGGTAGAGAAGAGAACAGCGAGGTAAAGAGCAGCTGGATGGCACATGGTCTTCCTGAAACAACAGAGACAGAGATACTCTTTTGTGTATGTTTAGTTCAGTTTTTGTTGTTTGTTGTTGTTGTTGTTGATGGTGTTGTTGTTGTTGTTGTTTACTAAAAAATATCTAACA
Source organism: Littorina saxatilis (assembly GCF_037325665.1). Lineage (NCBI taxonomy): Eukaryota > Metazoa > Mollusca > Gastropoda > Littorinimorpha > Littorinidae > Littorina > Littorina saxatilis. The sequence continues at coordinate 36,255,177 of NC_090245.1, read as the reverse complement.
GTTCTAAAACAAATTACACACACACACACACACACACACACACACATACACACACACACACGCACATACAGGTACACACACAGGCACACACACAAACACACGCGCGCGCGAAAACTACTTGACCCAAACTATCGAAGGAAAGGCATGGATATTACATTTTCAGAGACAGTAACTTCAACTAGAACTGAACGTACTACTGGACGATATCGTCCTTGTATGGACATAAGTCCGACATGCATTTAAAAATGTCCCTCTGTTTGTCATCTGAGTATTCCTTTCTTCGTGTCCTTTCAAGAACATTTGTTCGATGTCTACGCCACCCCTCATCTTCACCCCGACGTTCAGGGATATGGTTGCAAGACGGCACAGTAGCAGAATACTACACACACACACACACACACACACACACACACACACACACATACACACACACACACACACACACACACACACACACACATACACACACACACAGACACACACGCACACACATACAGAAATGCAGGCCGACGGACGGACGACCGGACACACCCATACTCACATCCACACACACACACACACACACACACACACACACACACACACACACACACACACACACACACCCCACACATGCAAGAAACTAACACGCTTTTCGTCCTGAAATAATTTCACTTAATTTATTTGACCAGGAAACAACATTTCAGTCTCGAGTATAAATCGTATGGGGCATTTGTTTCAACTTGTTGACGGGGCACATTTTGCACTCTCACGTTTTCACCCAGTCATGCGGGGCACAGTTTGCACTTTTTGCATTCTTACGTTTTCACTCGGCACTTTTTGCAATTGTATCTTATTACCTTTACGGTAATGCGGGCATAGGTTTGCAATGCCTGCACATATGTTTACCATCTCTCAAGACACACTTGAGATGTTTTACATTGCAGAAAGGGGGGAGGGGGGGGGGGGGCAGTCGTGCAGCTTGATTATACTGTACCGTGTTCACAATGCAATATACACGTTTAACTAGATTTATTCTTTTTCCCCTGACAGCTTTTCCACCTACCTTCCTACTTGCATGGCAGGTTTTGCTATGGGATGCACAATATCTCTACTCGAGTACTTGGAAATCGTTTCATTCTTCTGTTCTGTAGATGCCAAAATAACAAGTCGCGTAAGGCGAAATTTCTACATTTAGTCAAGCTGTGGAACTCACAGAATGAAACTGAACGCACTGCATTTTTTCACAATGACCGTAGTCCGCCGCTTGTGCAAAACGGAGTGAAACTGACGAGCCTGTTCAGCACGGTAGTGGTTTCGCTGTGCTGCATAGCACGTTTTTCTGTGCCTCTCTTCGCTTGAACTTTCTAAGCGTGTTTTTAATCCAAACATATCATATCTATATGTTTTTGGAAGCAGGAACCTACAAGGAATAAGATGAAATTGTTTTTAAATCGATTTCGGAAATTTGATGCTTGGCCAAAATTTCAATCAATTTGATTGAAAAATGAGGGTGTGACAGTGCCGCCTCAACTTTTACAAAAAGCCGGATATGACGTCATCAAAGACATTTATCGAAAAAATGAAAAAAGTTCCGGGGATATCATACCCAGAAACTCTCATGTCAAATTTCATATAGATCGGTCCAGTAGTTTACTCTCAATCGCTCTACACACACACACACAGACACACATACACCACGACCCTCGTCTCGATTCCCCCACTATGTTAAAACATTTATTCAAAACTTGACTAAATGTAAAAACAAAAGAAGCCAGCATTAGCCGCAGCCACCGCTTGGGTCAGACCAGCCAGCACACGGGTTAACCACAATCCGCAGCGGGCGCCCACAGGGCATCGCCACCTTGGATGGGCCAGTTGATCCAGTCCCTCGACGACAAGATCCAAGCCTCCGTACGGGCAGCTATGGAGTCACACCTCCGAAGTGTGGAAGCAGCTCCCCAATCACTCAGCATCCCCCAACAAGGCAACATGACGAACACGGACTACAGCGACAGCCTGGCAACACTGATCGACACACAAGCTTCATCTGCTTCTATCAGCAGAATGTCATGTCTCGAGGGTTCTCAGACCTGTCTTCTCGTCAGACGTTGCGGCTTCGAGCGGTACAATTATTGCAACTGAAACCAACAAGTGTGCCTCTGTTGGTTTTTCTACGCTATTCCCAACAGGTTGCTAAAATTTGCCAAGCCAAGGTTTATCTTGTATAAGTTGAGAGTTGACGGCACATTGTCTATGCGGTCTAAGTAGCAGGTCACATTATTATGTTGCAGAAGTTCAGGTAATATTGCGGTTCAGTCCATACCCGTTTCAGTTTTTCGGTTTCCTTTTGGGGTCAACACTTCTCGTTGAGCTTTCAAAGAGAAGTGTTTGTGGCCTGTTTTGACCCAAAAAGGTAGGTCAAGGGAAGTCATCCCCTGGCCCATGAAACTATTTTTTATCAGTATCTGAATGTTTGCATCAATCGTTTTTCCTGTTTTACGTTATAACTTTTGTTTAATATTCATTATTTGAATATAACTTTCTTTGAAATGTATCTTACGTGGACTGAACCGCAAATAATTTGTTTGGACTTCTGGTTGTAAGAGTGTTTGTTCAGAATGGTGAAAGTATGGGGTGTGACTGTTTTAATATTGGCATGTTTGCGTAAGCCTATTCCGCTGGCAGTCGTCCTTGGCTGGCGTGTTCACAAAGGCAATTTTTCGTGTAGCGGAGATATACAACGAAGAAAGTTTTGTGAGCGCGCCAGCCCCGTTTCTGCTGCAGCAGAGAACTGTGCGTACCTGCCCGGCCAGGCTTGCAAGGGCTGGCATGCACTGGTCTATGCGTCCCCTTTTCCATGATTCCAGCAAAGAGAGAGGTCAGATTTTTGTTTCTGCAATTATTTTCCACCTCCCATATTGATGGAGGGTATTTAATCCGAAGCTGCGAAGGTTAGGTAATTGATCAGTTTCCTGCTCTACATTTGCTTGTTGTTGCTTATGCATGTCCTGCCAGGGTGAGCTGACACCACCGTTTGAGCTTCGGTGCAGTACCGTCATTAAGTGGTCTCAAGTCAAGTCAAGTCAATATTTATTTCAAAAAACCCCAAGGGTTACATGAATAAAATAAATAAAAATTGCAATAAACACGACAAAAAAGATATATGTAATAATGAGACACAACACTTCTAATTAACCGAAAATAAATCAAGCTTAATTCATAACAAATTAATTGTAATCATACATTTTTATTTTTATTTTTTTAAAGGAATGTATATATGTTTCTGTGTTTGTTTTTGTTTTAATAAGAAAAAAAACAACCACGTGATCAAATAATCAGAACTCTTTCAAAATACTCTTAATAAAATATATTAAATGCAATAACTTTCGTTTCTTTGTTAATTCAAATAAATGTTTAAATTTGACTGCATTTGAATTTCTACGAAAATACAATGGTAACAACCTTTTCCTCACATTTTCAAAAAAATGACACTGAAATATATAATGAAATTCATCTCCGAGTTCTCCAGACTGGCATTTAACACATATTCTTTCGTTATGTGGTATATTTAACATTCGGCCTTTCTGTATTGGCAATTTATGATTTAATGTTCTAAAGCGTAAAAAAGAGAGTGCTAGGTTATTGGGTAAAATGTTCAAATAATTTTCAAATATAAATGTATCTTTAAACAATCTATAATTCAAACAAGTTTCTTTTTCATTTAATTCTGAAAACCACGATTGTATATATTGATCTTTTAGGCATTGCAACGTTTTCAATTTAAACCATTTTTCGGAACATCGTAAATTAAACTGGTCATGCCAAAAACCACTAAGACCAAGAGCATTTAAAGTTGTTTCAACATGTTTTAAATAGGGTGCTTCATATATGTTATTTACATAGAGGCGATGAAAAAAACGGTACAATACATTTGAAAACTTATTACTATTATTACAATCCACCAATTTAAACCAAAAACTAAATATTCTATTTTTTACGAGGACATCTAGTGGAAATTTGCTTAATTCGTCTCAGTTGAACCGAAACTGAAGCTTTAGTCCACAGATTGCATCGGTCCACAGCCTACTTCCCTTCGCCCTGAGTGGTTTGGGTTGAGTAGCCCGCGACTGTGGCATCTGGCATTATGTTTACCTTGATTTTATATTATATGCTTGGCATACTTGACTAATCCTGTTTTGACCCAAAAAGGTAGGTAGGAAGTCCCCTGGCCAATAAAACTATTTTTATCAGTATCTGAATGTTTGCATCAGTCGTTTTTCCTGTTTTACGTCATAACTTGTGTTTATTATTCATTATCTGAATATAACTTGCTTTTCTTTGAAAGGTTCTATTTAAATATTCTTTCTCTCCACGTGGACTGAACCGCAAATAATGTGTTTGGACTTCTGGTTGTAAGAATGTTTGTTCAGAATGGTGAAAGTATGGGGTGTGACAGTTTTGATATTGGCATGTTTACGTAAGCCTATTCCTTTGGCGGTCGTCCTTGGCTGGCGACCGGCACGGTTGGCCTAGTGGTAAGGCGTCCGCCCCGTGATCGGGAGGTCGTGGGTTCGAACCCCGGCCGAGTCATACCTAAGACTTTAAAATAGGCAATCTAGTGGCTGCTCCGCCTGGCGTCTGGCATTATGGAGTTAGTGCTAGGACTGGTTGGTCCGGTGTCAGAATAATGTGACTGGGTGAGACATGAAGCCTGTGCTGCGACTTCTGTCTTGTGTGTGGCGCACGTTAAATGTCAAAGCAGCACCGCCCTGATATGGCCCTTCGTGGTCGGCTGGGCGTTAAACAAACAAACAAACAAACAAACTTGGCTGGTGTGTTCACAAAAGCTATTATGTGCATGTTTGGTTAAGTTGTTGTTGTTGGTGGGGGTGGTGGTTGTCTTGTTGGTCTTGTTGTTGTTGTGTTTTTGTTGTTGTTATTGTTGTTGTCGACGTTGTTGTTGGTCTTGTTTGTTGTTATTGGTCTTGTTTTTGTTGTGCACATAGAGGTTAGTGTCGATGTATAGGTTACATTAGCCGATAAATGTGCCTAAAAGTACTGTAGCAACTTGTTCTGCGACGTGTCCCTGCATCTGCCCCGTATCAGTATCTAACTATGCATTTCTGTATTCAACCCCTTTTGACGAATGTGTTCAAGTTCTTCTAAGCAGCTTATGCTCACCCATATATTTAGACACACATTCAGCCACATCAGTGAAGGCGAGAAGTAATACTACTCAAACACTGCACCTAAACAATGGATAGCATGTACAGCAAAGTAGAGCAAAAACGTGTATCAGCCCCCCAAACTTGATACCAAAAGCACACAAGGTATCTGTATAGCCTACTCAACAATAACTAATATGATGTTTCCCAGTGTGCCAAACTAGTCGCATACATTTACAACAATTGTCAGAGCTACGCATCTGAGTAGAATATAAATATTGTTCTTTGTACAAATATGAAACCGTGTCCTGTTTGCGCGTAGTTTCATAAAATGAGACCGACTTACCGACCGTGTATACAAATTATTAGGAACACATGCACACACGACGCAGCAAACTAACTCCGAACAGACATTCACTTCTAGCGGTCTACAATTACTTACCAACTAAGGCGGCGTAACATGTCGAACTAATGACGTACAGGGATCCTCAATGTGGCTGCGAAACACTGTTGTACAACTTGTCACTAAAATGTTCAAATAAGCTGCGTTACGATGGCAGGAAACTTTATTATCGTCAAAACGACATTTCATGTTAGGGAATTTGTTTTAACCAGGAAGTTAAATCAAACTAGCCTTTACTCATCTCTTTCGTCAAGAAGGGTAGTTTATAAACACAGGCGGCCCTGGAGGGAGGGGGGGCAGTGCAATTGCATTGCCTATGCATGGTTGGATGAATAATAAAGAATAAAGTGGGGCAATACAAGGTGGTATCATACTGAATGAAGTGGGTGACAAAAAGACCCAGTATCGCAAAACACATGCAGACACGAGCACACAAACACACACAAAGAGACGCACACACCAACACGCAGAGAGGCAGACAGACCAACCGACAGACAGACAGACGGACACACACACACACACACAAACACACGCACACGCACGCACACACACACACACACACACACACACACACACGCGCGCGCACGCACGCACGCGGCAAGCCGCAGCCACGCACACACGCACATACACACACACTAACACACTAACACACAAACACACGCTAACACACACACGCATACTTTCACACGTGTTTGTCCATATAGGGCCTACACAGGTGCATACACCAACCCGGTCACTAACATATATACATACGCCAGCTCACACTAACACACACTTCCGAAGTCTTACAGAAATGCGCACATCCCTCTTCCCTTGCCACCCATGCACCCACCCCTCCCGCCCTCCTGCATCCCAACACAAATCCCTTTGGTAATTAACATGATTAGACACATGCACGCACACAAAAGGAAACAAAGCCAAGGGAGCTGTATTTAGTTTTTCCCCCAACACCAAACCAACAAGTATGCTAACCGATTTCTCGTAAACTCATATACGCAAAATCGCACGCAAAGAAGACCAAGACAAGACAGGTTTTTTGTTCCTGGGCATCTGAATTTAATTTATGATAATCGAATTCAAGTGATCAAAATGTAGTACACCTCTTTCGAGGCGCACCGGTCTCACTTCGCTGCATGTAAGCTTAGACAGTATAACACCATGTTCCTTCCTTTTTTCCAACCGACGCGATTCTAAAAGTATGTCTCTTGTTTGAATATGTGTCACAACAAAAACATACACGCACATACACACATACACACAGAGACACACACACACACACACACTCACACACACACACTCACACACACACACATGCACACACATACACACACACACACACACACACACACACTTAAACACGCACCACTACAACCACTTTCACCACCACCACTACCACCACACACAACTACCCTCATCAAGGACGTTGCACACATTTCAGACAACACTGAACTTTTATGATTTTGTTCATCAAAGTCGCATATTTACTTACTTCAGTAGAAATGACACTAGCACTTAAAACAGCTCACAAACACAATTTCTCATAGATTTTCTAACCACGCCACACGCAACTACCATTATTCAACACCGATATTTTGTTTTATGTACGAACCGCTTAATTTAACTTCTGTTAATTAAATAAAAAAGAATCCATCAAAACACGACCCATCTCTCTCAGCCAGTGGATCTGAAAGTGCTCCATTGCAACCATTCCTACTGTCCAGACGAAATTCGATTCAAACAGGTTTTATTCTTCGACTCTCACCACCTTCAGATACAGAATACGTAAACCAGTCTGAGCTTGGTTTTTTTCTGTTCACCATATTCTGCAAATTTGTTTTTCCATCCAGTGATATTTTCGTTTATCAATGACTAAACGTTAATCTAAAACTCACCTTTCTGTGATGTTAATTTTCCAACTGTCACTCTTGCCCAAAGAACAAGAAAAGACTTGATAACGTCGTATCCATTGGGGGCGCAGTCTAACGTGTAAATAAATAAAGTGAACACACGCAGGTCGAACAAGGTATTCACACTCAGATACAAGGAAGTAAAAATGACAAAATGTCTTGTCATGCATTCTTATTCAATCTGCAAACCAACCACATTCCTTTTTCTGTAAAAGCTTTCATGCGATACAAGACTGTGTAGGCCCAAGTTCCATTGCCTGCTTTGATCAACTCCCCTGTGGCATGGGCTAAAACGTTGCAACCTGAATGTGCTCAATATAGTGACCTGTGAGTGCCTGGGTTAACGATTAGGTGGTCGACTATGTGTTTGTGTGCATGAGCACGCATGCGCGCGTATGTGTGTGCGAGTGTGTGTGTGTGTGTTAGTGTGTGTGTGTGTGTGTGTGTGTGTGTGTGTGTGTGTGTGTGTGTGTGTGTGTGCTGGTGTGAGGGCGTGCGTATGCTTTTGTTATTGTTTGTTATCTACTCAAACATAAAACGTTTGCTTCGTCAAACTCTTGAACACACGAACACACACACACACACACACACACACACACACACACACACACACACACATATGCGCACGCACGCACACACACACACACACACACGGCATACACACATACACTCACACACACACACACACACACTGACTCACACACACACTCACACACACACACACACATAAACATACGCACAAACAAACACTGACACACACACACAAATACTCACGCAAACACACAATGACTGAGAGAATGAATCCAAAAACAAAGAGACTGCCAACGTTCCAAAATTCAAAGAAAAAAAAGAAAGGTAGGTTTGTCAATAACAAACGTTCCAACAACCTACCTTTCTTGTTTTTTGATACTGAGAGAATGAGAGAAAAAAAACCAGACAAATATCCCAGCAAACATATAGACAACGTGCGAAGAAGGAAACGAATGAGAACAAAGTCAAGATATTGTATTAACTTTGAATTCATAGGAGTCATTTTTTCAGCAAAAAACGTTATATCTTCAAAAGAGAAACATATTCACACAAAAAACAGCTGCGAATATTAGTTTATATCTGCAATCCAACAGGTGTGTAAATGAGTCGAATAGACTCCCACGTTCACTCATGATTTGAGCACGAGTGGATGTTTACGTATATGACCGTTTTTAACCCGCCATTCAGGCAGCATACGCCGATTTCGGGGGAGGCATGCTGGGTATTTTCGTGTTTCTATTCCCACCGAACTTTGACATGGATTACAGGATCTTTTCCGTGTGCGCACTTGGTCTTGTGCTTGCGTGTACACACGAAGGGGGTTAAGTCACTAGCAGGTCTGCACATAAGTTGACCTGAGAGATCGGAAAAATCTCCACTCTTAACCTACTAGGCAGCAGCGACCGGAATTCGAACTCACGACCTCCCGATTCGGAGGCCAACGTCTTACCACCACGCCAGTGCGCCCGTCGGAGAGCACAAACAAAATTAGCAATAAGTCAAGCTAACAAGCTATTTACAAGACTAACAACGGTGATACAGTATATAAAAAAAGCTGAGACATATAGATATTAATCAAAAATGAAATGTTCGACCTACTGTGACATTTTCCTGCAACCAAAACAACACACGATTACGTACCAAACGTGACAATGGTTGTGCTAACACATAATAACACTTGCGTTGCGTCCAAACATTAAACATATATGCATATGTTCTGCGCGAACTTAGAATCCGGTTTCATTCTAGAATGGACCGGGTCCAGGTTGGAATTCTAACCCTGCGCAAGTACAGGGGTGCCATTCTAGAATGAAACCCTTGTTGCTGGTCCATTCTAGAATCGGCCGTGCGCAAGGTTGGAATTTGGGTCCAAGTTGGAATAGTCATTTCAGTTAGACTATCACACAGCCAAAGCCACAAATGTGGATTTTCTGTTTGTTTTTGTTTTTTGTGTGTTTGGTTGGGGTTTTTTTTCGGTTTTTTTTACACTTTACTCAAAGACATCGTGAATTGGGATTGTGATGTTCTGAAAGTGATTACGATTTTGAGAGACACTCAGCACTGATCGCTACGAACGGAAATTTCCGGACTGACAGTGTTTTGCCGATCTCGCTTGTAACTTTTAATCTTATTCATATACATGAAGTTGGTCTTCTGAATTGTGAAGATATAATGTCAACTTTTTTTTTAAACCTGTGACAACAGCTCTATAACTCACTCTGTCCTTCTGTTGGTCTGTCTGTCGGTTAGTCGGTCTGACCGTCTGTCTGTCAAAAAAATTGTCAAAAAACCGGACATTTCCGAGAGGGAGACAGCGCTGACATTGCAAGCGGCCGCAACCGGCTCTCATCACAAAAACAACTGCCCTGCAAACAATACCGCCCTGGTAGTCCCCCTTGCTATGGTCTGCCTTTGTTTATTGCGTACTCAGGAGTGTCAACTTTCTTGACATGACATGACATCGCAAGATCGCCAAAGGATTTTTTTCAGGGGTAGACAAATCAGCCCCATTTTATCAAAGGGAAGGTGCAGGTGGAGATAATTCAAGGGAAGACAACTCTGTCTCACCTACAAACATTACGGCGGCCCCCTTTATTCAAGGGTTTCATTCTAGAATGGCACCCCTGTACTTGCGCAGGGTTAGAATTCCAACCTGGACCCAGTCCATTCTAGAATGAAACCGGATTCTAAGTTCGCGCAGAACACATACGGTGCGTCCCTTTTGAATGTTCTCAATGCTGATATATGCATGGTTAAAAACAGTGTGAATATCTATGTTATTCTCTTCCTTTGACTTATAATCAACACTCGCTAGTTTTCTGTTCGTTTCTTTTTTTTTTAGAGCTTGATTTTGTTTCTGGTGCATACACACGTATTATGTATAAATCATTTGGTTTGCAAATGGATCTAAATGACGTACCAGTCTTGTTGATCTAATTATTCCATCAAACCATGTAGATGTATATCTCACAGCAGGGTTCCACACAGGCTCTGAGGTCAAGGGTATTAAAACCCTTTCACCAAAAAAGTAAAGGGTTTTCATACCCTTTCCTGATTGATCAAAGGGTATGGCATGTTGTCGGCGACTCGGTGTATTGCTGTGCTGTTTTACCAGGTTCTTGCATGTGCATGATGTCAATGTGTGCAAATTGCATTGTCAATTTGAGAGTGCTTTGAATAAAGGAAATAATTTATGACCATTGTGAAATGTCATATGTGTAAATTCTTGCTTGTAGCATTACAATAAGTGAATAACACTACACATTTACAGCAATTACCGGGGTATCAAAACACTAGTCAGAGGCTGAGAGCTTTCACAAAATGAACAAGTAAACTGGCTTGAAATTCTGAACAGTAAACTTTTATTAATAACCCAGAACCCAGCCACCAACTGACAATTATGAGTTCAACAGTGCAGTGCCACACAGTTTTTTTCCCCACAAATTCTGGGTAATGCTATGAAAAGTCAGTTCAGTTCCACAACATAACAACAAGAACATTATTATGAGTATCAATAAGTTTGAAATTATTTGCCTGTTCAGTTGTTGGTTACAAATTAACAACACACCTACCAAGTGCCTGTTGAAATTCACATATGCAACACACCTGTGTCTCTCCACAACAACAGTTCAATCTAAGTTCCAACACACTAAAGCGTGGCATCATTGAAAGGGCGTTGCAACTGTATGGCTCTAATATATTACTCTGTAACTCAGTCTTTGGGTGAAGTCTTGGTGTTTTGTATCCTTGGCGGATGATGACTTTATTCAGTTATTCTGCAGAAAAACCGAAATGCTGGAGAAAACCCGTTCTTTTCTGCAGCATTTCTGCATAATGTCATCTTTCGCGAGAGCAACGGTTTTTTTTCTGCAGTAAAACAGTTTTACTGCAGTAAAATTGAAATCAAGAATGCTGCAGTAAAACGATGATGTTGTTTTACTGGAGAAAAACTGTTTACACTTTTTCTTCAGCATGTTGGCACTATTCAGTTATTCTGTAGAAAAACAGAAATGCTGGAGAAAAACTGTCTTTTCTGCAGCATTTCTGCATAATGTCATCTTTCGCCGAAGCAACGGGTTTTTCTGGAGCAAAACATTTTACTGCAGTAAAATTGAAATCAAGAATGATGCAGTAAAACGGTGCTGTTGTTTTAATGCAGAAAACCTGTTTACACTTTTTCTGCAGCATTTTGTAATGGCTCTTGGCGGATTATTACATTATTCAGTTATTCTGGAGAAAAACCAAAATGCTGGAGAAAAACTGTCTTTTCTGCAGCATTTCTGCATAATGTCATCTTTCGCGAGAGCAACGTTTTTTTTTCTGCAGTAACACAGTTTTACTGCAGTAAAATTGAAATCAAGAATGCTGCAGTAAAACGGAGATGTTGTTTTACTGCAGAATAGTCTGTCACAGTTTTTCTGGAGAAAAACGAACGACTTTGTAAAGTAACGTTTGTATTCGTCGCCCCCTGGGATAGTATAATAGTTTGTAACTATTGGTAATTCTGGATGAGTCCATCTCTCGACAGAGGGGGGCTCGCGTACTCCAACATTATAATGAGCCATTACAAAATGCTGCAGAAAAAGTGTAATCAGGTTTTCTGCAGAAAAACAACAGCACCGTTTTACTGCAGCATTCTTGATTTCAATTTTACTGCAGTAAAATGTTTTGCTCCAGACTGAAAAACCTGTTGCTTCGGCAAAAGATGACATTTTGCAGAAATGCTGCAGAAAAGACAGTTTTTCTCCAGCATTTCGGTTTTTCTGCAGAATAACTGAATAATGCCAAAATGCCGAAGAAAAAGTGTAAACAGTTTTTCTCCAGTAAAACAACATCACCGTTGTACTGCAGCATTCTTGATTTCAATTTTACTGCAGTAAAACTGTTTTACTGCAGAAAAAAACCGTTGCTCTCGCGAAAGATGACATTATGCAGAAATGCTGCAGAAAAGACAGTTTTTCTCCAGCATTTCGGTTTTTCTCCAGAATAACTGAATAATGTCATAATCCGCCAAGAGCCAGTACAAAATGCTGCAGAAAAAATAAAAGCAGGTTTTCTGCAGTAAAACAACAGCACCGTTTTACTGAAGCATTCTTGATTTCAATTTTACTGCAGTAAAATGTTTTGCTGCAGAAAAAAACGCTGCTTCGGCGAAAGATGACATTATGCAGAAATGCTGTAGAAAAGACAGTTTTTCTCCAGCATTTTGGTTTTTCTGCAGAATAACTGAATAATGTCATAATCCGCCAAGGATAGTTTTGCTTTGCAAGTCACAGCCACTGTCAACAGATTTCCTTTTCCTCATGGCTCCGTGCACTTGCAATGCCCTTCCAGTGATGTCACGCTTTAGGTCAGTGCCAACGTGTTTAATCATCAGCAGGATGGCACATGGTCTTCCTGGAACAACAGAGACAGAGATACTCTTTTGTGTATGTTTAGTTCAGTTGTTGTTGTTTGTTGTTGTTGTTTTTGATGGTGTTGTTGTTGTTGTTGTTGTTGTTGCTAAACGATATCTAACAGTTCTAAAACAAATTACACACACACACACACACACACACACACACATACACACACACACACGCACATACAGGTACACACACAGGCACACACACAAACACACGCGCGCGCGAAAACTACTTGACCCAAACTATCGAAGGAAAGGCATGGATATTACATTTTCAGAGACAGTAACTTCAACTAGAACTGAACGTACTACTGGACGATATCGTCCTTGTATGGACATAAGTCCGACATGCATTTAAAAATGTCCCTCTGTTTGTCATCTGAGTATTCCTTTCTTCGTGTCCTTTCAAGAACATTTGTTCGATGTCTACGCCACCCCTCATCTTCACCCCGACGTTCAGGGATATGGTTGCAAGACGGCACAGTAGCAGAATACTACACACACACACACACACACACACACACACACACACACACAAACACACACACACACAAACACACACACACGCACACATACACACACACACAGACACACACGCACACACATACAGAAATGCAGGCCGACGGACGGACGACCGGACACACCCATACTCACATCCACACACACACACACACACACACACACACACACACACACACACACACACACACACACACCCCACACATGCAAGAAACTAACACGCTTTTCGTCCTGAAATAATTTCACTTAATTTATTTGACCAGGAAACAACATTTCAGTCTCGAGTATAAATCGTATGGGGCATTTGTTTCAACTTGTTGACGGGGCACATTTTGCACTCTCACGTTTTCACCCAGTCATGCGGGGCACAGTTTGCACTTTTTGCATTCTTACGTTTTCACTCGGCACTTTTTGCAATTGTATCTTATTACCTTTACGGTAATGCGGGCATAGGTTTGCAATGCCTGCACATATGTTTACCATCTCTCAAGACACACTTGAGATGTTTTACATTGCAGAAAGGGGGGAGGGGGGGGGGGGGCAGTCGTGCAGCTTGATTATACTGTACCGTGTTCACAATGCAATATACACGTTTAACTAGATTTATTCTTTTTCCCCTGACAGCTTTTCCACCTACCTTCCTACTTGCATGGCAGGTTTTGCTATGGGATGCACAATATCTCTACTCGAGTACTTGGAAATCGTTTCATTCTTCTGTTCTGTAGATGCCAAAATAACAAGTCGCGTAAGGCGAAATTTCTACATTTAGTCAAGCTGTGGAACTCACAGAATGAAACTGAACGCACTGCATTTTTTCACAATGACCGTAGTCCGCCGCTTGTGCAAAACGGAGTGAAACTGACGAGCCTGTTCAGCACAGTAGTGGTTTCGCTGTGCTGCATAGCACGCTTTTCTGTGCCTCTCTTCGTTTGAACTTTCTGAGCGTGTTTTTTATCCAAACATATCATATCTATATGTTTTTGGAATCAGGAACCGACAAGGAATAAGATGAAATTGTTTTTAAATCGATTTCGGAAATTTGATGCTTGGCCAAAATTTCAATCAATTTGATTGAAAAATGAGGGTGTGACAGTGCCGCCTCAACTTTTACAAAAAGCAGGATATGACGTCATCAAAGACATTTATCGAAAACATGAAAAAATCTCCGGGGATATCATACCCAGAAACTCTCATGTCAAATTTCATAAAGATCGGTCCAGTAGTTTAGTCTGAATCGCTCTACACACACACACACAGACACACATACACCACGACCCTCGTCTCGATTCCCCCACTACGTTAAAACATTTAGTCAAAACTTGACTAAATGTAAAAACAAAAGAAGCCAGCATTAGCCGCAGCCACCGCTTGGGTCAGACCAGCCAGCACACGGGTTAACCACAATCCGCAGCGGGCGCCCACAGGGCATCGCCACCTTGGATGGGACAGTTGATCCAGTCCCTCGACGATAAGATCCAAGAGTGTTGAAGCAGCTCCATAGCCGCTCAGCATCCCCCAACAAGGCAACATGACGAACACGGACTACAGCGACAGCCTGGCAACACTGATCGACACACAAGCTTCATCTGCTTCTACCAGCAGAATGTCAAGTCTCGAGGGTTCTCAGACCTAGCTGTCTTCTCGTCAGACGTTGCGGCTTCGAGCGGTACAATTATTGCAACTGAAACTAACAAGTGTGCCTCTGTTGGTTTTTCTACGCTATTCCCAACAGGTTGCTAAAATTTGCCAAGCCAAGGTTTATCTTGTATAAGTTGAGAGTTGACGGCACATTGTCTATGCGGTCTAAGTAGCAGGTCACATTATTATGTTGCAGAAGTTCAGGTAATATTGCGGTTCAGTCCATACCCGTTTCAGTTTTTCGGTTTCCTTTTGGGGTCAACACTTCTCGTTGAGCTTTCAAAGAGAAGTGTTTGTGGCCTGTTTTGACCCAAAAAGGTAGGTCAAGGGAAGTCATCCCCTGGCCCATGAAACTATTTTTTATCAGTATCTGAATGTTTGCATCAATCGTTTTTCCTGTTTTACGTTATAACTTTTGTTTAATATTCATTATTTGAATATAACTTTCTTTGAAATGTATCTTACGTGGACTGAACCGCAAATAATTTGTTTGGACTTCTGGTTGTAAGAGTGTTTGTTCAGAATGGTGAAAGTATGGGGTGTGACTGTTTTAATATTGGCATGTTTGCGTAAGCCTATTCCGCTGGCAGTCGTCCTTGGCTGGCGTGTTCACAAAGGCAAGTTTTCGTGTAGCGGAGATACAACGAAGAAACTTTTGTGAGCACGCCGGTCCCGTTGTCTGCTGCAGCAGAGAACTGTGCGTGTCTGCCCGGCCAGGCTTGCAAGGGCTGGCATGCACTGGTCTATGCGTCCCCTTTTCCATGATTCCAGCAAAGAGAGAGGTCAGATTTTTGTTTCTGCAATTATTTTCCACCTCCCATATTGATGGAGGGTATTTAATCCGAAGCTGCGAAGGTTAGGTAATTGATCAGTTTCCTGCTCTACATTTGCTTGTTGTTGCTTATGCATGTCCTGCCAGGGTGAGCTGACACCACCGTTTGAGCTTCGGTGCAGTACCGTCATTAAGTGGTCTCAAGTCAAGTCAAGTCAATATTTATTTCAAAAAACCCCAAGGGTTACATGAATAAAATAAATAAAAATTGCAATAAACACGACAAAAAGATATATGTAATGATGAGATACAACACTTCTAATTAACCGAAAATAAATCAAGCTTAATTCATAACAAAATAATGGTAATCATACATTTTATTTTATTTTTATTTTTTTACAGGAAAATATATGTTTCTGTGTTTGTTTTTGTTTCAATAAGAAAAAAACCAAACACGTGATCAAATAATCAGAACTCTTTCAAAATACTCTCAATAAAATATATTAAATGCAATAACTTTCGTTTCTTTGTTAATTCAAATAAATGTTTAAATTTGACTGCATTTGAATTTCTACGAAAATACAATGGTAACAACCTTTTCCTCACATTTTCAAAAAAATGACACTGAAATATATAATGAAATTCATCTCCGAGTTCTCCAGACTGGCATTTAACACATATTCTTTCGTTATGTGGTATATTTAACATTCGGCCTTTCTGTATTGGCAATTTATGATTTAATGTTCTAAAGCGTAAAAAAGAGAGTGCTAGGTTATTGGGTAAAATGTTCAAATAATTTTCAAATATAAATGTATCTTTAAACAATCTATAATTCAAACAAGTTTCTTTTTCATTTAATTCTGAAAACCACGATTGTATATATTGATCTTTTAGGCATTGCAACGTTTTCAATTTAAACCATTTTTCGGAACATCGTAAATTAAACTGGTCATGCCAAAAACCACTAAGACCAAGAGCATTTAAAGTTGTTTCAACATGTTTTAAATAGGGTGCTTCATATATGTTATTTACATAGAGGCGATGAAAAAAACGGTACAATACATTTGAAAACTTATTACTATTATTACAATCCACCAATTTAAACCAAAAACTAAATATTCTATTTTTTACGAGGACATCTAGTGGAAATTTGCTTAATTCGTCTCAGTTGAACCGAAACTGAAGCTTTAGTCCACAGATTGCATCGGTCCACAGCCTACTTCCCTTCGCCCTGAGTGGTTTGGGTTGAGTAGCCCGCGACTGTGGCATCTGGCATTATGTTTACCTTGATTTTATATTATATGCTTGGCATACTTGACTAATCCTGTTTTGACCCAAAAAGGTAGGTAGGAAGTCCCCTGGCCAATAAAACTATTTTTATCAGTATCTGAATGTTTGCATCAGTCGTTTTTCCTGTTTTACGTCATAACTTGTGTTTATTATTCATTATCTGAATATAACTTGCTTTTCTTTGAAAGGTTCTATTTAAATATTCTTTCTCTCCACGTGGACTGAACCGCAAATAATGTGTTTGGACTTCTGGTTGTAAGAATGTTTGTTCAGAATGGTGAAAGTATGGGGTGTGACAGTTTTGATATTGGCATGTTTACGTAAGCCTATTCCTTTGGCGGTCGTCCTTGGCTGGCGACCGGCACGGTTGGCCTAGTGGTAAGGCGTCCGCCCCGTGATCGGGAGGTCGTGGGTTCGAACCCCGGCCGAGTCATACCTAAGACTTTAAAATAGGCAATCTACTGGCTGCTCCGCCTGGCGTCTGGCATTATGGAGTTAGTGCTAGGACTGGTTGGTCCGGTGTCAGAATAATGTGACTGGGTGAGACATGAAGCCTGTGCTGCGACTTCTGTCTTGTGTGTGGCGCACGTTAAATGTCAAAGCAGCACCGCCCTGATATGGCCCTTCGTGGTCGGCTGGGCGTTAAACAAACAAACAAACAAACAAACTTGGCTGGCGTGTTTACAAAAGCTATTATGTGCATGTTTGGTTAAGTTGTTGTTGTTGGTGGGGGTGGTGGTTGTTTTGTTGGTCTTGTTGTTGTTGTGTTGTTGTTGTTGTTATTGTTTTTGTCGACGTTGTTGTTGGTCTTGTTTGTTGTTATGGGTCTTGTTTTTGTTGTGCACATAGAGGTTAGTGTCGATGTATAGGTTACATTAGCCGATAAATGTGCCTAAAAGTACTGTAGCAACTTGTTCTGCGACGTGTCCCTGCATCTGCCCCGTATCAGTATCTAACTATGCATTTCTGTATTCAACCCCTTTTGACGAATGTGTTTTCTTCTAAGCAGCTTATGTTCACCCATATATTTAGACACACATTCAGCCACATGAAGGCGAGAAGTAATACTATTCAAACACTGCACCTAAAAAATGGATAGCATGTACAGCAAAGTAGAGCAAAAACGTCACAGTGTATCAGCCCCCCAAACTTGATACCAAAAGCACACAAGGTATCTGTATAGCCTACTCAACAATAACTAATATGATGTTTCCCAGTGTGCCAAACTAGTCGCATACATTTACAACAATTGTCAGAGCTACGCATCTGAGTAGAATATAAATATTGTTCTTTGTACAAATATGAAACCGTGTCCTGTTTGCGCGTAGTTTCATAAAATGAGACCGACTTACCGACCGTGTATACAAATTAGTAGGAACACACACACGACGCAGCAAACTAACTCCGAACAGACATTCACTTCTAGCGGTCTACAATTACTTACCAACTAAGGCGGCGTAACATGTCGAACTAATGACGTACAGGGATCCTCAATGTGGCTGCGAAACACTGTTGTACAACTTGTCACTAAAATGTTCAAATAAGCTGCGTTACGATGGCAGGAAACTTTACTATCGTCAAAACGACATTTCATGTTAAGGAATTTGTTCTAACCAGGAAGCTAAATCAGACTAGCCTTTACTCATCTCTTTCTTCAAGAAGGGTAGTTTATAAACACAGGCGCCCTTGAGGGAGGGGGGGGGCGGCAGTGCAATTGAATTGCCTATGCATGGTTGGATGAATAATAAAGAATAAAGTGGGGCAATACAAGGTGGTATCATACTGAATGAAGTGGGTGACAAAAAGACCCAGCATCGCAAAACACATGCAGACACGAGCACACAAACACACAAAAAGAGACGCACACACCAACACGCAGAGACGCAGACAGACCGACCGACAGATAGACTGTGACAGACGGACACACACACACACACACACACACATACACACACACACACACACGTCAGTGCTCGCACAAACAAACACACACACACACACACGCGCACGCACGCACGCGGCAAGCCGCAGCCACGCACACACGCACATACACACACACTAACACACTAACACACAAACACACGCTAACACACACACGCATACTTTCACACGTGTTTGTCCATATAGGGCCTACACAGGTGCATACACCAACCCGGTCACTAACATATATACATACGCCAGCTCACACTAACACACACTTCCGAAGTCTTACAGAAATGCGCACATCCCTCTTCCCTTGCCACCCATGCACCCACCCCTCCCGCCCTCCTGCATCCCAACACAATTCCCTTTGGTAATTAACATACTTAGACACATGCACGCACACAAAAGGAAACAAAGCCAAGGGAGCTTTATTTAGTTTTCCCCCCAACACCAAACCAACAAGTATGCTAACCGAGTTCTCGTAAACTCACATACGCAAAATTGCACGCAAAGAAGACCAAGACAAGTCAAGTCAAGTCAAGTCAAGACAGGTTTTCTGTTCCTGGGCACCTGAATTTAATTTATGATAATCGAATTCAAGTGATCAAAATGTAGTACACCTCTTTCGAGGCGCACCGGTCTCACTTCGCTGCATGTAAGCTTAGACAGTATAACACCATGTTCCTTCCTTTTTTCCAACCGACGCGATTCTCAAAGTATGTCTCTTGTTTGAATATGTGTCACAACAAAAACATACACGCACATACACACATACACACAGAGACACACACACACACACACACTCACACACACACACTCACACACACACACATGCACACACATACACACACACACACACACACACATGCACACACACACACTTAAACACGCACCACTACAACCACTTTCACCACCACCACTACCACCACACACAACTACCCTCATCAAGGACGTTGCACACATTTCAGACAACACTGAACTTTTATGATTTTGTTCATCAAAGTCGCACATTTACTTACTTCAGTAGAAATGACACTAGCACTTAAAACAGCTCACAAACACAATTTCTCATTGATTTTCTAACCACGCCACACGTAACTACCATTATTCAACACCGATATTTTGTTTTATGTACGAACCGCTTAATTTAACTTCTGTTAATTAAATAAAAAAGAATCCATCAAAACACGACCCATCTCTCTCAGCCAGTGGATCTGAAAGTGCTCCATTGCAACCATTCCTACTGTCCAGACGAAATTCGATTCAAACAGGTTTTATTCTTCGACTCTCACCACCTTCAGATACAGAATACGTAAACCAGTCTGAGCTTGGTTTTTTTCTGTTCACCATATTCTGCAAATTTGTTTTTCCATCCAGTGATATTTTCGTTTATCAATGACTAAACGTTAATCTAAAACTCACCTTTCTGTGATGTTAATTTTCCAACTGTCACTCTTGCCCAAAGAACAAGAAAAGACTTGATAACGTCGTATCCATTGGGGGCGCAGTCTAACGTGTAAATAAATAAAGTGAACACACGCAGGTCGAACAAGGTATTCACACTCAGATACAAGGAAGTAAAAATGACAAAATGTCTTGTCATGCATTCTTATTCAATCTGCAAACCAACCACATTCCTTTTTCTGTAAAAGCTTTCATGCGATACAAGACTGTGTAGGCCCAAGTTCCATTGCCTGCTTTGATCAACTCCCCTGTGGCATGGGCTAAAACGTTGCAACCTGAATGTGCTCAATATAGTGACCTGTGAGTGCCTGGGTTAACGATTAGGTGGTCGACTATGTGTTTGTGTGCATGAGCACGCATGCGCGCGTATGTGTGTGCGAGTGTGTGTGTGTGTGTTAGTGTGTGTGTGTGTGTGTGTGTGTGTGTGTGTGTGTGTGTGTGTGTGTGTGTGTGCTGGTGTGAGGGCGTGCGTATGCTTTTGTTATTGTTTGTTATCTACTCAAACATAAAACGTTTGCTTCGTCAAACTCTTGAACACACGAACACACACACACACACACACACACACACACACACACACACACACACACACACGCACACGCACACGAACGTACACACACACACACACACGCATACACACACGCACGCACACACACACACACACACACGGCATACACACACACACACACTCACACACACACACACACATAAACATACGCACAAACAAACACTGACACACACACACAAATACTCACGCAAACACACAATGACTGAGAGAATGAATCCAAAAACAAAGAGACTGCCAACGTTCCAAAATTCAAAGAAAAAAAAGAAAGGTAGGTTTGTCAATAACAAACGTTCCAACAACCTACCTTTCTTGTTTTTTGATACTGAGAGAATGAGAGAAAAAAAACCAGACAAATATCCCAGCAAACATATAGACAACGTGCGAAGAAGGAAACGAATGAGAACAAAGTCAAGATATTGTATTAACTTTGAATTCATAGGAGTCATTTTTTCAGCAAAAAACGTTATATCTTCAAAAGAGAAACATATTCACACAAAAAACAGCTGCGAATATTAGTTTATATCTGCAATCCAACAGGTGTGTAAATGAGTCGAATAGACTCCCACGTTCACTCATGATTTGAGCACGAGTGGATGTTTACGTATATGACCGTTTTTAACCCGCCATTCAGGCAGCATACGCCGATTTCGGGGGAGGCATGCTGGGTATTTTCGTGTTTCTATTCCCACCGAACTTTGACATGGATTACAGGATCTTTTCCGTGTGCGCACTTGGTCTTGTGCTTGCGTGTACACACGAAGGGGGTTAAGTCACTAGCAGGTCTGCACATAAGTTGACCTGAGAGATCGGAAAAATCTCCACTCTTAACCTACTAGGCAGCAGCGACCGGAATTCGAACTCACGACCTCCCGATTCGGAGGCCAACGTCTTACCACCACGCCAGTGCGCCCGTCGGAGAGCACAAACAAAATTAGCAATAAGTCAAGCTAACAAGCTATTTACAAGACTAACAACGGTGATACAGTATATAAAAAAAGCTGAGACATATAGATATTAATCAAAAATGAAATGTTCGAACTACTGTGACATTTCCCTGCAACCAAAACAACACACGATTACGTACCAAACGTGACAATGGTTGTGCTAACACTTAATAACACTTGCGTTGCGTCCAAACATTAAACATATATGAATATGTTCTGCGCGAACTTAGAATCCGGTTTCATTCTAGAATGGACCGGGTCCAGGTTGGAATTCTAACCCTGCGCAAGTACAGGGGTGCCATTCTAGAATGAAACCCTTGTTGCTGGTCCATTCTAGAATCGGCCGTGCGCAAGGTTGGAATTTGGGTCCAAGTTGGAATAGTCATTTCAGTTAGACTATCACACAGCCAAAGCCACAAATGTGGATTTTCTGTTTGTTTTTGTTTTTTGTGTGTTTGGTTGGTGGTTTTTTTCCGTTTTTTTTACACTTTACTCAAAGACATCGTGAATTGGGATTGTGATGTTCTGAAAGTGATTACGATTTTGAGAGACACTCAGCACTGATCGCTACGAACGGAAATTTCCGGACTGACAGTGTTTTGCCGATCTCGCTTGTAACTTTTAATCTTATTCATATACATGAAGTTGGTCTTCTGAATTGTGAAGATATAATGTCAACTTTTTTTTTAAACCTGTGACAACAGCTCTATAACTCACTCTGTCCTTCTGTTGGTCTGTCTGTCGGTTAGTCGGTCTGACCGTCTGTCTGTCAAAAAAATTGTCAAAAAACCGGACATTTCCGAGAGGGAGACAGCGCTGACATTGCAAGCGGCCGCAACCGGCTCTCATCACAAAAACAACTGCCCTGCAAACAATACCGCCCTGGTAGTCCCCCTTGCTATGGTCTGCCTTTGTTTATTGCGTACTCAGGAGTGTCAACTTTCTTGACATGACATGACATCGCAAGATCGCCAAAGGATTTTTTTCAGGGGTAGACAAATCAGCCCCATTTTATCAAAGGGAAGGTGCAGGTGGAGATAATTCAAGGGAAAACAACTCTGTCTTACCTACAAACATTACGGCCCCCTTTATTCAAGGGTTTCATTCTAGAATGGCACCCCTGTACTTGAGCAGGGTTAGAATTCCAACCTGGACCCAGTCCATTCTAGAATGAAACCGGATTCTAAGTTCGTGCAGAACATATACAGTACGTCCCTTTTGAATGTTCTCAATGCTGATATATGCATGGTTAAAAACAGTGTGAATATCTATGTTATTCTCTTCCTTTGACTTATAATCAACACTCGCTAGTTTTCTGTTCGTTTCTTTTTTTTTTTTAAGAGCTTGATTTTGTTTCTGGTGCATACACACGTATTATGTATAAATCATTTGGTTTGCAAATGGATCTAAATGACGTACCAGTCTTGTTGATCTAATTATTCCATCAAACCATGTAGATGTATAACTCACAGCAGGGTTCCACACAGGCTCTGAGAATCCCTTTCACCAAAAAAGTAAAGGGTTTTCATACCCTTTCCTGATTGATCAAAGGGTATGGCATGTTGTCGGCGACTCGGTGTATTGCTTTGCTGTTTTACCAGGTTCTTGCATGTGCATGATGTCAATGTGTGCAAATTGCATTGTCAATTTGAGAGTGCTTTGAATAAAGGAAATAATGTATGACCATTGTGAAATGTCATATGTGTAAATTCTTGCTTGTAGCATTACAATAAGTGAATAACACTACACATTTACAGCAATTACCGGGGTATCAAAACACTAGTCAGAGGCTGAGAGCTTTCACAAAATGAACAAGTAAACTGGCTTGAAATTCTGAACAGTAAACTTTTATTAATAACCCAGAACCCAGCCACCAGTGCCACACAGTTTTTTCCCCACAAATTCAGGGTAATGCTATGAAAAGTCAGTTCAGTTCCACAACATAACAACAAGAACATTATTATGAATATCAATAAGTTTGAAATTATTTGCCTGTTCAGTTGTTGGTTACAAATTAACAACACACCTACCAAGTGCCTGTTGAAATTCACATATGCAACACACCTGTGTCTCTCCACAACAACAGTTCAATCTAAGTTCCAACACACTAAAGCGTGGCATCATTGAAAGGGCGTTGCAACTGTATGGCTCTAATATATTACTCTGTAACTCAGTCTTTGGGTGAAGTCTTGGTGTTTTGTATCCTTGGCGGATGATGACTTTATTCAATTATTCTGCAGAAAAACCGAAATGCTGGAGAAAAACCGTTCTTTTCTGCAGCATTTCTGCATAATGTCATCTTTCGCGAGAGCAACTTTTTTTCTGCAGTAAAACAGTTTTACTGCAGTAAAATTGAAATCAAGAATGCTGCAGTAAAACGGAGATGTTGTTTTACTGGAGAAAAACTGTTTACACTTTTTCTTCAGCATGTTGGCGTTATTCAGTTATTCTGCAGAAAATAAGAAATGCTGGAGAAAAACTGTCTTTTCTGCAGCATTTCTGCATAATGTCATCTTTCGCCGAAGCAACGGGTTTTTCTGGAGCAAAACATTTTACTGCAGTAAAATTGAAATCAAGAAGGCTGCAGTAAAACGGTGCTGTTGTTTTAATGCAGAAAACCTGTTTACACTTTTTCTGCAGCATTTTGTACTGGCTCTTGGCGGATTATGACATTATTCAGTTATTCTGGAGAAAAAACAAAATGCTGGAGAAAAACTGTCTTTTCTGCAGCATTTCTGCATAATGTCATCTTTTGCGAGTGCAACGTTTTTTTTTCTGCAGTAAAACAGTTTTACTGCAGTAAAATTGAAATCAAGAATGCTGTAGTAAAACGGTGATGTTGTTTTACTGCAGAATAGTCTGTCACAGTTTTTCTGGAGAAAAACGAACGACTTTGTAAAGTAACGTTTGTATTCGTCGCCCCCTGGGATAGTATAATAGTTTGTAACTATTGGTAATTCTGGATGAGTCCATCTCTCGACAGAGGGGGGCTCGCGTGCTCCAACATTATTATGAGCCAGTACAAAATTCTGCAGAAAAAGTGTAAACAGGTTTTCTGCAGAAAAACAACAGCACCGTTTTACTGCAGCATTCTTGATTTCAATTTTACTGCAGAAAATTTTTTTGCTCCAGAAAAACCCGTTGCTTCGGCGAAAGATGACATTATGCAGAAATGCTGCAGAAAAGACAGTTTTTCTCGAGCATTTCCGTTTTTCTGCAGAATAACTGAATAATGCCAAAATGCCGAAGAAAAAGTGTAAACAGTTTTTCTGCAGTAAAACAACATCACCGTTGTACTGCAGCATTCTTGATTTCAATTTTACTGCAGTAAAACTGTTTTACTGCAGAAAAAAAACCGTTGCTCTCGCGAAAGATGACATTATGCAGAAATGCTGCAGAAAAGACAGTTTTTCTCCAGCATTTCGGTTTTTCTCCAGAATAACTGAATAATGTCATAATCCGCCAAGAGCCAGTACAAAATGCTGCAGAAAAAATAAAAGCAGGTTTTCTGCAGTAAAACAACAGCACCGTTTTACTGAAGCATTCTTGATTTCAATTTTACTGCAGTAAAATGTTTTGCTGCAGAAAAAATGCTGCTTCGGCGAAAGATGACATTATGCAGAAATGCTGTAGAAAAGACAGTTTTTCTCCAGCATTTTGGTTTTTCTGCAGAATAACTGAATAATGTCATAATCCGCCAAGGATAGTTTTGCTTTGCAAGTCACAGCCACTGTCAACAGATTTCCTTTTCCTCATGGCTCCGTGCACTTAATTGCAATGCCCTTCCAGTGATGTCACGCTTTAGGTCAGTGCCAACGTGTTTAATCATCATTTTGTTGGCCGCAGTCTCTCCACTGAGAGTCGGTTCCTTAGCTTTGACTTCCCCCGGCTAAAGCCTCTCACAGGGTACAGAAGTGATTGGAATGGTCAAGAGAATTTCACCAAGCATGCTAAAATCAGGTATCACAAACGTCAAAGTTCGTTGTTTTGGATCAACTGCAGCAGGCTTTCTTGGTCGTGGCATTTTCAAACACAAAGTCAGTGACAAAACTGATCGTCTCCAAACTTGCACGCTCGCGGCGGTTTTTCGCGGAACCAACAGAACCAAAATGATAGCGGAGGGGAAGTAACTCTGGTCACGCTGACAAATAAACTTCATGGAGACAGTAAACACGTGTCGAGATCGCTGGTGAAGCTTTCCGAAATTAGTCTCCCGCGAAAAAAAACAAAAACAACCCTCGAGCGTCGCATAACCAGTCGTACCGTTTGTAAAACGATCAAAGTCATGCCCTTTTGCCTTTCAAGTCGTACGTTATTATACCTCTTGGCAAAATAATTGTTACTTACCGACACCCTTTCAAAGAGCGTCTCGTACGTGATTTGGGGGGTCAGAGGGTATATAATACCTCCAATTTTACGTGATGTGGAACCCTGACTCACAGTAACTGCTTGATAATGAATGTATTTATTATTGTGTCTGTCTGTGTGTGTGTGTGTGTGTGTGTGTGTGTGTGTGTGTGTGTGTGTGTGTGTGTGTGTGTGTGTGTGTGTGTGTTTATGTTTGTGTGCTTGCCTGCGTGCGAATGCGCGTGCGTGTACGTGTGAGTGTGAGTGTACCGACGTGCGTGAATGTTTATAATTTTGTGACTAATTGGTTGGGCGTGTGTTTGCTGGTATCTTCAAATCTCTAAAGCGATCTTCGTTAACATTGATGGGCTTTATTTTTTCTTTCTTTTAAAAATTCTACCGCTACGCTCTACTTCTGAGTTTGTTTGACAGGACACAAAAATGAATCAAAGTAAAAACTAAACAAACAAAAACATGGAAAGAAATCAAGAAAGATAAACAGAAATCAATAAAGTAACAAAGGTATGAATAAGTCACTAATGTATAAATCATTTGTGTTTAAGATAATCAATCAAGATGCACAATCTGTCCTGTCTCATTTGAGATAGCAGGATGTATTGATTCAGCCCCCATTCTATCAAAGACTATTCTGCAAATAAATACGTTCTTATTGTTATGTTACAGCTTCAGCCTTGGATTCCATCACCTGTTGTCGTTAACTCCGCTGTTTTACACCATCTCTTTCCTCACAAAAGTAATGTATCCATCATCTCCGACGTGGACAACATTTACAGTAGTCGCGCCTCCATCTTCGTCGACTGGTCGACCCTTCATCGGAGTCTTGTATCCATCTTCGGCGCTGAGTTGAACCTTTACGACAGTCGTGTATCCATCTCTCCTGACTTGTCGACCCTTCACAGTAGTCTTGTATCTATCTTCGTCGAAGAGTTGACCCTTAACGACAGTCGTGTATCCATCTCTTCTGACGCGTCGACCCTTCACGGGAGACTTCATGTATCCATCTTTGTCGATGAGTTCACCCTTCACAGTAGTCGCGAATCCGTTTTTGTCGATGTGTAGATCCTTCACAGGAGCCGCGTATCCATCTTCGTTGACTTGTTCGCCATTAACAGGGGCCTCGTATCCTTCTTCGTCGACGTCACCAACTTTCACAGTTGTCGCATATACATCTGTTCCGGCGTGTCGATACTTCATCGGAGCCTCGTATCCATCTTCGTCGAAGAGTTGACCCTTCACAGTAGTTTCATAGCCAGATTCGTCGAATTGTAGATTGTTCATCGGAGCCTCGTATCCGTCTTCGTCGACGAGTCCACCCTTCACGTTAATCTCACATTCATATTCGTCGACGTGGATACCCTTTGTAGCAGTCGAGTATCCATCTTCATCGACGAGTCCACTCTTCACAGTAGTCGCGTATCCCTCGTCCTCAACGAGTCGACCCTTCATGGAAGTCTCAAATTCATCTTGGTCGACTTTTTCGACATTCACAGGAGCTTCGTATCCATCTTCATCGACGTGTTCACTCTTCACAGTTGTCGCGTATCCTTGTTCGTCGACGAGTGGAGCCTTTATGGTAGTCTCATATCCAGCTTCGTTGACTTGTCCTCCATTCGCAGTAGCCTCGTCTCCTTCCTTCTTCATGTGTTGATCCTTCAGGGGAACCTCGTTTCTATCATTGTCGACATGTTCTCCCTCTACAAAAGCCTTGTATCCTTCTTCGTGGATGTGTAGGTGCGCGAGTGTTGCGTAGTGCGGTCCACTGCCTGCGCTGTTTTCAGCTTCGTCGTGCAAGTTGTCTGTATTAGAGAGAGAACTCTCACCATCTGAACGGACCTGGTGACAGCGTTTCTTGACAACGAAGACAACCGCGAAGACGACGGTTACGACAACGATGACGATCGCAGCAACAACAGCGATGACGGTGATGGAGGTTGTGGATAGAGGTGGGGTTGTGTTCGTGGTGTGCGGTCTGGGTAATGTTGGCGTTGTGGGAGCAGAAGTTGGTGTCTTCGGGCAAGGCGACTTCAGGTACTTGATGGAATCAATCAGAACAGACGATATTTCCGCAAAAATTAGTTTGTACAATCGTTTAGTTTCGATAGCAGCTGTAAAGTCATCACTCGTTCGAACTGGAATTCTCGCCTGGTTCCAGCCATCATGCTTGTCGGTGCTCATGTTCCACACTAACGAACCCTCCTTACCAACTTCATTGATAAAGACGCTGAGATCGTGTAAATTGTTATGTTGGAACAGATAACGAAACTGTAAGCAGTGTTCCCTTCCGCCCGTTGTACAAGCTCTTCTGCTGGTGAGATTTCCTGCAGATATTTCTCTTCCAGCGAGACCGATTGCCCCTTCGCCCTTGTGGTCCCAGTAGGTCATGGTATTGTCAGCGGTCCAACCGCATGATGACTGGTTAGTGAACTCGCAGTTGTCCGGCGCTTCGATATGGCATGGAGACTGCTGGCCTCTCACGTTGTTCAGGATACAGATGAAGATGATTAGGGGGATGGTGGTCGCTTTCTCCATTTGTGTACTACAATAAAGAAAAACAAGTCGCGTAAGGCAAAAATACAACATTTAGTCAAGTAGCTGTCGAACTCACAGAATGAAACGGAACGCAATGCAGTTTTTCAGCAAGACCGTATACTCGTAGCATCGTCAGTCCACCGCTCATGGCAAAGGCAGTGAAATTGACAAGAAGAGCGGGGTAGTACTTGCGCTGAGAAGGCTAGCACGCTTTTCTGTACCTCTCTTCGTTTTAACTTTCTGAGCGTGTTTTTAATCCAAACATATCATATCTATATGTTTTTGGAATCACGAACCGACAAGGAATAAGATGAAAGTGTTTTTAAATTGATTTCGACAATTTAATTTTGATAATAATTTTTATATTTTTAATTTTCAGAGCTTGTTTTTAATCCAAATATAACATATTTATATGTTTTTGGAATCAGAAAATGATGGAGAATAAGATGAACGTAAATTTGAATCGTTTTATAAAAAAAAATTTTTTTTTACAATTTTCAGATTTTTAATGACCAAAGTCATAAATTAATTTTTAAGCCACCAAGCTGAAATGCAATACCGAAGTCCGGCCTTCGTCGAAGATTACTTGACCAAAATTTCAACCAATTTGGTTGAAAAATGAGAGCGTGACAGTGCTGCCTCAACTTTCATAAAAAGCCGGATATGACGTCATCAAAGACATTTATCAAAAAAAAGAAAAAAACGTTCGGGGATATCAATCCCAGGAACTCTCATGGAAAATTTCATAAAGATCGGTCCAGTAGTTTGGTCTGAATCGCTCTACACACACGCACGCACGCACACACACACACACACACACACTCACACACACACACACACACCACGACCCTCATTTCGATTCCCCGTCCATGTTAAAACATTTAGTCAAAATTTGACTGAATGTAAAAAGAGATAACAACTACTGTCAATAAAAGCCCCACATGTAAACTATGTTCTTTGCAAAAACAAAGAAAAAAAACTATTTCAATGAAGAACTACCCAATAACCCAAATGACTTTAAACGTATATATAAGAAGGTTTCCTGTAAGTAAGTAAATGTGTATGTAACTCGCTAAAGACTTAGGTATAACTATCTATATATACGGAACTTAGGAGTGTATTGGTTTCCCTCTATGTACGATGAAACATAATAAAATAAATACCAGTGTGTAGGTGTGGAATGTGTGTGTGTGAGTGTGCGTGCGTGTATGTGTGTGTGTGTGTGTGTGTGTGTGTGTGCGTGCGTGCGTGCGTGCGGGTGGATGTTTGAGCAAGGTTAAACCCTGGATACATGCGCTATATAAATATTATGCATTACTATTATTATTTTATGTCTGACTTTGTCAGCATAGCAGTACCACAACATAAACGCGAAGCTACCAACCTGGGTTCTTCATAAACTGAAACTGACAATTGCAACAAAATGTTACATACAGCTGACATAACAAGGCATATTCAAAGGCAGAGTATTTCTCGTGTCAGCAATTCTACTCACTATGTCAGATCTGGCCAGATCTTCACATGGAATAAGACCACCTTCCATTTGTAAACATACTAAAAATCAAGAGCCTAGGTGCTGTGCAGAGTGGGAATGTGTTGATGAGTGAATTGCTCGACGGACAAAAGCTTTTCGTGAAATGAATCCATTAACAAATTCTGTTTGCACCTTGCACATATAAAGTGGTATAAGTGTTTTTGTGGAGGCATGTTCTTATCCCACGGAAAATGCTAAGCCAGAATGGTAAGCCAAACTTCTTTTTCACAGGAAGAACTGAAGCTTTGAAAAAAACTACTTCTCCATCCCGATTGCATGCTAAACACGGTAAGTATAAAAAACAAATATTAGAAAAAATTAAAATAAAAACAACAGCTTATACTTATTAAAGAGAGGGGAAAAAATCACTCACCTCATAATCAGGATCAAATGTCACCTTCCACTGAGACTGATACCAGCTGAGAGAAAAAAAAAGTGCCGATGCCTTCGTTTCGAAACACGAAATGTCAAAATTCTGAATCATAAGAATGGCAAAACCCACATTAAATTTTGATCTGATCATTAACAGTGGTTGTCGGCGTGTGTCTAAATGTGATTTGATTGTGACTCACCACTTCTGTTCACATCATACAAGTTCTGATGAATCAGCTGCAAATTTCTGATTTGTGTTTGTCTGTGATTTTGCTTCACACACGCACACGCACACACACACACACACACACACACACACAGACACACAAACACACACACACTCACACACACAAACACACACACACACACACACACTGTTTGAGGGCAGATCTTTCTGATGGGGCCATTTATCGTAAAACCAATTATATGACTGGAAAGACCGTTTATTCCTCTAACCTATTCAGAAAACAGATTGAGTTTACATGACGTAGTGTCTACACAGTGGAACCTACAACACAGACACCACCTAAAATCCATTTCGCAAAAGCAAGGTTCCCACGTTAAAATCGACAACAACTAAATCGAAACATGTTTAGCATGTCATTATACAGAACAATCACATCTGCACCGGAAACAGTCAGTTTTGCTCTTATATCGTGTCTACCGTGGACGCTAAGGCATGCTGAGCGGTGTAGGTGTCAATCCTCTCAGAAGGCATACAAGGCAGTTTTTGAGGCCGTTGTAGCGGGTAATGAGACACACAATGGTACATTTGAGTAGCTCGCCAACCAATTGCCTTCAAACTTTCGGAGATTTGTGCGCCTCATTATTATATATATTCAATTGTTACATTTCACACTTGTTCATGTTAATTGTTATTCCGTTACCTCAGCTCACACATGCGACTTACCATGTTTAGCTTGTGTTCCTGTCATTGTATCCTTAATCAACTACCAGTACTTCTTTTACTGTTTCCAGTCAACAACTCATTTTACAGATCTGCCCATGATCCAATAGATACAAATAGATATTTTGACTGAATGAGTGAATCACCAGTGGTACTTCTAAGTGTGTCATTCATCATTATTTCCTAAGTGACAACTGTGTGGTCAAACTATTAAGAAAACAATTAACTGTAGAGATTAAAAAAGTTATAACAAGAACTGACAAGAAAACTGTGCATGAGCTGTTTCTCCTTGACATATGATGTGTGGGTGGCATGTTAACATATCATTCCAATTTTGGAGTGTGCATGGTGTGAATCATGAGTTTGTGGTGCATAATGAAAGATGAAACCAACCAACCTGGACAAACAGTAACATACATACACTTTCGAGTCACTTAAAGATGTGTGATTTAGGTCTAAACAAATAATCACAACACATTGCATACCTGCAAAAAATGCACCTCACAGCGGGCACTTCTTGGGAGTTCGAGTCGACTTCGTTCTTCACAAGTTCACTCCGAAATCCAAAGAAAATATCCAGAGAGCACTATTAATTTTATTCGAAAGCACACAGTCTGCTACAAATAATCCAAAGCCTGTTGGGATTGAAGGCCATACTCTTTTAGTCTTTGTGTCAGAAGTGTTCGACTTCGATGCAAACTCGATCGTTTCAAGCAACGCGGACTTTCGCCCCAGGAAAACAACTTGCTGAACCGATTACGGACAGACACGATGCGAATGTTTGGAGTTTTTTTTCTTCTAAGGTAACAAGTTCAAACAATGTATAGTTCGACAAGATATTATCAATAGTTTTATCAGAAATCGGATCAACAGGAATTAACACATTGGAGGTTTGTTGCCATGTCTAGAGAAAATAACGCGATCGACACAAACTTTGTTTGTTTCCGGAACTGGGCAACTAAACTCGGTGCACTGATTATGAAAGGTCATTCTGAAATGGTGCATTCCCCATGCTTTGTTTCCACATCCCATGACAAATTCGCCTTACTTTGGTCATGCCATATATACGTTACAGCTCCGAATCATCCATGGTATCAAGCAGTTACATGTGTCACCAGTGTGTGTACATGTGCGTGCGTGTCAGTAAAGAGAGAAAGAGAAAGGGGTGGCATGATATCATAATTTATGTTGAATACCCCCCCAACAAAATCGGTAAGCAAGCTACGCGGATACCTGTCTAAAGAGGAATAACTCTCCTTATGGTGGCAGCGTTAATGTTCCTGCTGCAGGCGATCGTCTCCCTTGAATAGCTTCTCGATGCTGTTGACTGTTGTGTTGGTGTCTCGAAACAAAAGCTATCGGCCCATTGCATTAAAAGATTCACCTTTCTTTGTTTTCATTTCTTTGTAAGTATCTCCTTGCACGTTCCAACGTATTTATACTGTAGATATACATATACATGTACTTATCAACGTCATGTGTTCAACACATCCCTTTGTTCATACAATTCAGTTAATTTGCCAAATTAATTCAAGCTTGACACAGGACGGATCTAGTCTAGTTTTTGTCGAATGTGTCCGAATGAAAAGATGCTTTAAAGCAATGTAAAAGCCCGGACTGGTGTTTTCTTAATCCTTTACACATGAATATTAGAAAGCTTATCCCTTAAACGATGAAGATGGAGACACACATTTGCACATTTCCGTGATGAAAAGAGCTTTGTTTGTTTCACCATGCTCGAATGAAACTTTGCTTTGAAGGGGTATTTCCAAAATACACTTGCAACGTAACATTGTACACACACGCACGCACACACATACACACACACACACACACACACACACACACACACACACACACACACACACACACACACACACACACACACACACACACACACAAAGGCCACGCCAACGCTGAAGTTCATTTGCACAGAATACATAGATTAAAAAGAACACAAAAATCGAATGTGTTTTCTTTGCTTAGTTAGAGACAGAAATTGAAGCGACTTAAATTTGCACAATAAAGAAATTGAGATCAAACTTTCTGGCAAATAAAGAAAAACATGTATACTGTCATCTTAACAGCACACACACAAAGTAAACGTTTGGCAATACAAAAAAAGCGAATCAAGCTCAATTGCATACAGCATGGCAAGTACAAAACGAAATCTGGTTATACATAAACACAAACATACACTTAATTTGTCAATGTAAATGCTTGTAAAGGGAGAAAAATACAATAATTCGAAATAACCTTTTCACAACTTATACTCTACAATTTTGTTTTGTAAGGTGAACACAGCCGTACACATTCAAATGGTTTAATTGATACCCAGTGGCGGATTTAGGGGCGGGGGGGGGGGGGGTCTAAAGGGGCTCGGGCCCCCCCTTCAGGGAAAAAAAAGAGAGAGAGAGATGATTAAATGACAGTTTCTGAGCTCAGGTGGCCCTAGATTGCAGCATTTTTGCTTCCTTAAAAAAACAAATTCCGGGGGGCATGCCCCCGGACCCCCTAGCATGTTTGGGCGCTTCGCGCCCTCAAATAGGGCGCTTTCAAGTTTGTGCAAAAAAGTTTGGGAATGCTCACAAAAAAGGCAACAATCATTGTCTACAAATAGCAATTCCTGATTCAATGCGTGTAAATGAAGCATCGTTTGCGCTCTGCATACACGTGTGAGATACAAGAAAGCAATCTCTGGACCCGAACAAACATCATCTTTCGTTAGCGTCTGAATAAGATGCAGGGCTCAACCAGACTATACTCAAGAATGAGGGTCATGGTTGAACGCTCCAGCTTTCGGAACGTTCATGTAAATAATGATACTTTTCTATTTTTGAACCCATATGAGGTCCATTGTGACCTTAAAATCTGAAGAGGGTCAATCAGACCGCCAACTTGACTGGTGATCACCAAACCATGAACATGTGCAAAGTTTAAAATCTATCTTCATAAATATCCGAAAAAAATCAAACGTACAGATGTTTCTATTACCTGTAAAGGGGCGGCCACCCGGCACTGGTGATTCCTACTTTATGACTGATTGCTCAGGTAAGCTACACACAACAAATCCTGAACATTCTTCAGACTGCATCTCGTTTTTGCCTTCGATGATAACAGAAAAGCTGTGGCTGCCAGTTTTAATCGGCACTCGAGCAATATTCCAGTCTAAAGAACCAGTAAACAAGCTCTTTTCATCAAGGAGCCAAGTGTGTAAATTTGTTTCTCATTCTTCCTCGTTTACATCGTTCATTGTACAGTAATACAATACTTGAAAAATACGACATCTTCGTTCTGTAGAACACGCTGTTCTACGTCTCATCTGTGTTGATTGCTAATTTCTTTCAAGAGCCGCACAGTCCACATTTTTGTGAGAACAAAAACAGATCCATTTGTTGTCATTATTCTTAAGACAGCATGCGGCGTTAAAAGTACACTAAGCCGCCGTTTGTATAGGTAAAGCAGCGGTTCTCCTGGCAGTGAGCAGAATCTTTGCAGACGACAAACGTGATCAGGTAGACTGCAGCCACTTGCCACATTATTCAACTGGAACATAAGAAGGGAAGACATTTAATGTACAATCTGTTTATCTTGTTTTCAGGATGCTGCAAAAAAAATAAAACCGTCGTCGTCAATCTCTCTCTCTCTCTCTCTCTCTCTCTCTCTCTCTCTCTCTCTCCCCAGATAGAGGGGAGATAACACGAGAGGAAGATCAAGAGAGAAAAGAGGGGGGCGGGGGGGGGGGGGCTATGTGTGTATACGCAAACTGAACCTTATTAACAGTTAAAACCTTGAGAGAAAAAAATCACACAAAAGACTGCGTTAGTTCTTTGCATACATATAATTATTCCTTCAGATTTATTTGCAGATGACAAGAAGTGGACCTCGTGAGGAATATATTTACACGGAATAGGAGAAAGCTTAGAATGTATGTGCTTCTCATTCAGTTCGTAAACACTCAACACGACACGTGAATGAAAAGACTTTCGTGTCGAATCTATGGATGACACTTCATAGAAGGTATGACACAAACGCAATTGTGGATTGTGCAACCTACCTTCACTTGATGTGAGCGTATTCACTGTCGATGACCACAGCTCTCTTTTCCCTGTCGACCTCATTGTAAACCCCCTCAGCCGTTTCACTCAGGTGATTGTACACAGTATCTGAATCACTGTCAGACGTTACCCAACCTGCACCCTTTCCTGTGAAGTCCAGTGAGTTATACTCATCCTCCTTTTCCCTAGAAGTGATCATAGGTTGGCAGTGCTGTTGCCTCTTGTTCTCCTTGTTTTGTTTGATCCTACCCAGAGTGGAAGAGCTATGGTTCCTATGGGAAGGCTGGAATCACACAGCCGAGTGTCATTCACTTAACGAATGCGACTTTGAGGGTGCTCAGGTTCTGTATACCTGACCAACACCGCAGGTGCGGCAGTTCTCGGGCCTGGTTGATGCCAGGATATATTATGACAGTAAGCGTAGAGTGCTGCCCTGTCACGTAGTCTCAAACCAAAAATTGGAAATCCTCCCTTTGAAGTATGGCAGACTGGTTGACCACTTGTACTAGTACTCAGAGTCGGGTCTTCTTCCGGGGTATGGTACATTCCAGGGTTAGCTGCGTTCTCTTTGCCGTTAAGTTCGGGGTCTTCTTCGAGAATGTGGTACACTCTGTCCGCTGCCTCTTGTTCTGGGATGACCACATCGTCTTCCAAATAGTGATACACGCCAGCTTCTTCGTCTTCCATTGGTCTTGCAAGAGAATAGTTTGATTGCAGTTGATCGAGGCTAGTGATCGGCTTAAAGACCGAAGTCGAATGTACAACATAATTGCCTTTGTCTGCTCTATTTTGGTGGATCATTGTGTTGTAGGCATCTCTCGCCACTCCGGTTTCAGCATTGCCGAATTCGTAAGGGTTCTCGCTGGAACTCTGAGACCAATCAAAACGCTGCCCATTCTTCAGTTGCTTGTTAGTACAAAATACCTGTGATGCATGAGAATTAAGCAGCTCCGGGGCGTCAACACTGCAGTACATTTCTGATGTTTCAGCAGATGTGTGTCTATCTAGCGGATGATTATCATAGATCGGATCTATTTGACCTTTTTGACGTTTTTCAGCAGGGTTTCTTTGTTCAGCGGGCGATGGCTTCACCACAGATTCATTTTCTTGTTTCCTGTTGTTTCCTGTTTTCCCCAAAAGCAGACGCTTTCGTCGGAGAGCAACAAACACCATAATACTTATGCCGAGAACGATGACCACTA